>NW_006409008.1:565845-571799 GCF_000296735.1 Chrysochloris asiatica | reverse complement strand
ATATATATTTATATTAATAATTCATATTAATATATTTACATACAATAGTAGTTTTCCTTGCAGTATTATTGATATTATCCTATCATAGGCAGCATTACACTTCTGAAGAGATCCTGAAATGTCCTTTTGATGATGGATGCAACAGCATTCCTTTTCAATTTGTCATTCCTGTTGTAGTAACCCATGCGGTTGTTAGATTCAAAATGGCCATTTACAGTCAATTTCAGCTCACTAATGCCTAGCATATTGATGTTTACATGTCCTGTTTCATTTATGACAACTTTTTCCCCCTAGATTCATACTTCGTACATTCTCTATTCTAACTATTAATGGATGCTTGCAGTTGTTTCTCCTCACTTAGAGCTGTGTCCCATGGGCAAATGAAAGTCACGAAAGCTTTACTCCACTCATGTCATCACGGTCAACACGGCTTTCAGGATGCACCTCTTCCCAGTTGTATTTTGAATGCCTTCCAACCTGAGGGAGACATCTTCTGGCATTACATTTGACAATATTCTGGTATTACTCCTCATGCTTCAATAGTCAATATTCTGGTATTTTCTGACCACGTTTCATGTCTTTCATAATGTTTTCAGTGGCTTAATTAGTTAGTCTGTTTTCTACTAGAGGTCTGTTAGTCTGGTGGAGTAATGGGTTCCATGTTAGTTCAATTTTCATTATTCTTCTTTCCTCTGGACAAGAAGAGATCAATAGTTGCACCTAGACAGTTGCTCATGATTTTTTTCCCATTTTCCATAAATAAAGTTTTATTGGAACACAACCACAATTATTTGCTTTTATATATTGTCTACAGTTGCTTTCACAGAAAAGTTGACTAGAAGCGACAGCAACCGATGTGATTTTTATCACTCCACACTGCTGCTCAATATACTAAAAACTGAAGTATGCAGTTGTGACTTAACAGCATAGAGTGCCACAAAGATTGTTATGCCATACTTTATTTTATTTATTTTCATTACTTGTGCATACTCATCTCATGGAAACAAGAAAAATGTGGACTTTGAATGTCATGTGTTTTTTGTTTGTTTGTTTTAAGGTAACATACAGACCCTAAGATTGTCATAAGCAAATTCAAGAGATGTGATGTGATGGTCTCCTGTTTCACTAATGTGAGTTCATGGGAGTAGGGGGATGGTGGGAGAAACACCTGCCTATGACTTTTTGATTATAAATACTATTTCATTGTGTGTGTTTTTAAAAATAAGTTTTTATTGTGGATTGAGTAATAGTTTACATAGGAGAGCATCAGCTTTACATTCATTCTATCATATTTTGTTTAATTGCAGTGATTGCAATCTCCTCTATATGTCATCATTCAACAGCATTTGCTTCCAATCCCTCTGTTTTTTGATGCACACCAAAGCATTCAGGAATATATAATCATTCAAACAACCAAAGGGTATACCTTGTACACCAGCCCCCCAGCCACCAGCACACATCCCCTTTCACTCCTTGAGTCTAGAGTCCCCAGCCACTCCATCTCTCCATGTCATCATCTCTGCCTCCATCTCTGGCATTGCTGCTTCTCTGGATAGGGGCCCATACTCTGCTCTTCTCCCTTGATTGTCCCAGGGTCTTCCGCTCCTGGACTGCAAGATCAACAACTCCACTCCTTTTGTTACAAAATGTCTACCTTTATATTTGCAACATTCACAATCAATCCTGATAGCAATTATTCACTATTGAACCACAAGAGTCTGATCTCCATCTCCTTTCACCAGTCCCATCTAGACAGGTTGGAAACCACTCAGTGGAGATTCTACCTTCTCCCACACCCTCTGAAACTAAACTCCCTCTTGAAAACTCGTAAGCCAGTCACTTCGTGCCTTTGTTGCCCCCCCCCCACCCCCCCCGCCTTTTGGGTAGCCAATGTTTAAGTTGTTCATCCCCGTCAACCGTGACTATGACTTTTTAAGACCCCAGTCACTAACCACCAAAGTAAGACATGGAGCATAGTCTTTGTGAATTATGTTATGCCAATCAACCATAGTGTCCCTACTAGCGACTCATTCCCTCAAGGTATTTGGTTACGTCTAAGAAGTTTTCAATGGAGTTCTGGTGTGCCGCTGTAGGATAAAGCATTAGACTATAAGGTCGATTTAATCCAAAAGGTCTGTTGTTCAAACCTACTAGCCACTCCTTGGGAACCCTGTACAAGGTTGCAATGAGTCAGAACTGACTTGATGGCACTTAGCAACAGCAAGTTTTCATAACTTTTCCCAATATATACTCCACAATATGCATATATGTATTTACAGCAAAGGCAAATTGTTATATATAAATATCTTCTGTCAAACTTATTTGTGGGTATACTCCCACTCTCCTTCCCACACCTATTGAGCCTGCATGTCTATCCATGGTATCTATCAGTAGATCATGATTATTGCAAGATTGTGTATTTAATATTATTTACCTATGTTGTCTAAAATGATACACTCCTCCTTTTTCTTCCCCTCCCTCCATAATTTTTTTGCCAACTTCCCTCTTATTGTATATTGCCTTCCCCTTCACCCAAGTTAATATTTAACTACCTTCTAGCAGGTGAATTACTCCCCCTTTGTTACCACTCTTGGTAACCATCAAAGAATGTTTCTTTTGTTGTAATATATATATATATTTACTTTTTATAATAATGGTCTCTCACAATATTTGTCCTTTTGTGATTGACAAATTTCACTCAGCATAATGTTCTCCATGTTCAGCCATGTTATGAGGTGTTTTGCAGATTCATCATTATTCAGCCTGAATGTAGCACTACACTGTGTGTATATGTCAAAGTTTGTTTAGCCATTATTTCATTAGAAGGTATTTATGTTGTTTTTGTTATTGTGAATAGTACTCCAATGAATATGGGTGACCGTATATCTGTTGTGTCTCTAAATTCTCTAGTACAGATGCCAAGTAGCGGGATTGCTGAGTCATAAGGTATTTTTTATTTTCAGCTTTTTACTGAAATACAGTTTTTAACGGTAGTCCCACCAGCAGTGTATAATGGTTTCAGTCATTCCACAGCCTCACCAGCAGTTTCTGTTTTCTGGTTTATTTTGATTTTTTTTGCACTTTGCTGTTTATGCTGGGGCAAGATGATAACTCATTATTCTTTTGATTTGCACCTTTCTAATGGCTAATGATCAGAATCACCTGAATGTTTTCTTTGGGGGAGTGGCTCTTTATGTCCTCTGCCCATTTTTAAACTGGATTATTTCTCTTTTTCTTGTTAATGTGTTGAAGTTTTATATATATTTCAGAAATTAGTCCCTTATTTGATACATCACTGTCAATTTTTTTTTTTTTTTCAGTCTGTGGGTTCTCTTTATATTCTTTTGGTGAGATATTTTGATGTACATACTTATCTAATTTTTAGGAGGTCTCAGTATTCTAGTTTGTTTTCTGTTGTTTGTATGCTTTCAGTTATATTGTATAGCAAAATAACTCATATGCTTATTCCTATTTTTCATTGATGATTTTTATAGTTCAAGGACTTATATTCAGATCATCGATCTATCTTGAGTTTGTTTTTATATATGGTATGACATATGGATCCTATTTCTTTTCTTTTCTTTCTTTTTCTTTTATTTTTTTTGCAAATGAGGATCCAGTTTTGCTATTTGCTTTTCGGAATTCTCCTTGTTAGTGCAAAGGAATCTGACTGCTTTTTGTGTGTTTGTTTTGTACCCTTTCACTTTTTAATAATTGTGTGGTGATTTTGGATAATATGCTGGACTGCAAATCTGGTTTGATCCGCAAGGTAGGTGGTTCAAGCTCACTAGCAGCTCCTCAGAAATGAGACTTATACAGGGTCATTATGGGTCAAAACTGACTTGACAGCACGTAACAACAACAATAACGATTTTCTTGAAGAGTCCTTTGTGATTTTCTATGCATAGGATCAAATCATCTGCACATAGAGAGTTTTCCTTCCTCTTTGCCAATTTGAAAGTCTTTAATTTCCATTTCTTGCTTTTTAGTTCTGACTAAAATTTTCAGAATAATCTTGCATAGGAGTGATGATAAAGGCTATCCTTATCTGGTTCCCATTCGCAAGGAGAATGTTTTCAGTTTTTCTCCATTGAGAATAATATTGTTCATTAGTGTATATGCCCTTGATTAATTTGAGGGATTTCCCTTCTATTGCTATTTTCTTGTGTGTGTTTATCTCCATTGTCTTCTTTTTCCAGCAGGGTATGTTGTTGTTGTTGTTGTTAGGTACCATCAAGTCAGTACCAATTCATAGTGACCCTATTTAGTTACTGAAAACCTTATGAATGTCAGTGGAACACTGGACAATATCACTGATACCCCACGCAAGGGAAGTTTTACTAAAGGTAATACAGAAACAGCTGCAACCATATATTGATAGATAATTCTAGAGGTTCAAGCCAATTTCAGAAGAGGATGTGGAACAAGGGATATCATTGCTAACATGAGATGGTTTTCTATTGTGTGGATCATGACAAACTATGGACAACATTGTGAAGTATGAGTATTCCAGAACACTTAATTGTGCTTATGAGGAATTTGTATATAGACCAAGTGTCAGTTTGAACAGAACAAGGGAACACCAAATGGTTTAAAACTAGGAAAGGTGTGCATCAGGGTTATAGTCTCTCATCATACTTATTCAATCTGTATGCTAAAAAAAAGCAATCTGGTAATCTAGATTATATGAAGAAAAACGTGGAAACAGGACTGGAGATTACTTAGTAATGACCTGCAATATGCAGATGATACAACCTTGCTTGCTGAAATTGAAGAGGACTTTAAAAATGTACTGGTGAAACCCATACAGCCTTTGGTATGGGGTTCACTTCTATGTAAAGAAAACAAAAATCCTCACCACTGGACCAATCAACAACATCATTATAAATGGAGAAAAGATTGAAATTGTCAAAGATTTCACTTTGCTTGCATCTATCATCGATACTCATGGAAGCAGCAGTCAGTAAATCAAACGAACTTTTGTATTGGGAAAATCTGCTGCACAAGACCTCTTTAAAGTGTTGAAGAGCAAAGATGTCTTTTTGAGGACTAAGGTGCACCTGACCCAAGCCATGGTATTTTCAGTAACCTCATATGCATGTGAAAGTCAAGATAATGAATAAGGAAGACCTTAGAAGGATTAATGCATTTAGTTATGGTGTTTGAGGAGAATATTGAAAATACCATGGACTGTCAAAAGAACAAATAGATCTGTGTTGGATGAAGGGCAGCGAGAGTGTCCCTTGGAATCCAGGATGGCCAGATTTCATCTCTCATACTTTGGACTTATTGTCAGGAGGGACCAGTCACTGGAGAAGGATATCATGTTTGGTAAGGTGGAGGGTTGGAAAAAAAAAGAGGAAAACCCCCAATGAAATGGAATGGCACAGTGGCATCATCAATGAGCTCAAATATAGCAATGATTGTGAGGTTGGCCCAGGACCGGGCAGTGTTTCGTTCTGTTGTGCATAGGGTCACTATGAGTCAGGACCGACTTGATGGCACCTAACAACAAAAACAAGTACTTTTATTATTCTCCTCCAATACCATAATTCAAATGCACCAATTCTTCCATGGCCTTCCTTATTCACTGTCCAACTTTCACATGCTTATGAGGTTATTGAAAATACCATGACTTGGGTCATGCATACCTCAAATTGACATCTTTGCTCTTAGATGCTTTAAAGAGGTCATGTGCAGCAGAATTGCAAAACATCATTTGATTTACTGACAGCTGCTTTTATGCATGTTCATGGTTGGTCTGAGCAAAATGAAGTCTGACAACTGCAATATTTTCTCCATATTTCTTGATGTTATTTATTGGTCCAGTGGTGAAGATTTTTATTTTCTTTACATTGAGATGCAACCCATACTGAAGGTTGTAGTCTTTGATCTTAGTAAGTACTCTTCACTTTTTAAGTCCTCTTCACTTAAGAAAAGAGGCTGTTATCCAT
>NW_006409008.1:558000-564060 GCF_000296735.1 Chrysochloris asiatica | reverse complement strand
AAGCCTCATCTTTCTCCCACGGAACAGTTGGTAGTTTCGAACTGCTGACCTTGTGGTTCAGAGCCCGATTCGTAACCACTACACTACCAGAGCTCCTTACAGAGGACTAGAGTGTTGAGCAAAACGTCCAGCTGATCAAAGAGAGGGCATATGCATGAGAAAACCCATACTTGCAGATAATACCTGCTTAACCTGGCTTCAAAGACTGGATGATCATAGCTCAACTAGAAGAAGAGTAATCTGATACAATTTGTTGAACTTGACCTACACCTATGGATGTAATAGCTCAAAAGAGGGAGCAAATCTTTACAGTGAGGATCATTCTCAACCCCTCCATACACAGAGTAGACAGGGATGGGCAACTTGGACATTGACTACTCAAAATGGAGGAGCTTCAAAGGCAAGAAGTGACTGGCATACAAGCTTTCAAGAGGGAACCTAGATCCAGAGGGTGTGGAGGAAGGTAGAATCTCCACTGAGTAGTATCCAATCTGTCTGGATGGGGCTGATGAAAGGAGATGGGAATAGGTCTCTTGTGGTACAATAGTGAATAATTGTTATCAGGACTGATTGTGAGGGTTGTAAATATAAAGGTAGACGTTTTGCAGCAAAAAGAGGGGAATGATTAACTTTGCAGTCTAGGAGCAGAGGTTCCTGGGACCATCAAGGGAGAAGAGCAGAGTGTGGGACCCTATCCAGAGAAACAGGCAGAGACTATGACGTGGAGAGATGGAGCAGCTGGGAACTCTAAACCCAGAGAGGGAGATGGGCTGTGTGCTGAAAGGGGACAGACTTGCAGGATCTACCCTTTGGTTAGTTGATGATGCATGGAGATGATAATAACCATGGCAATGAAATGATACACAATATGATGTATGTAAAACTAATGTTCTCCCATGTAAACTATCACATAATTCACAATAAAACATTAAAAAAAAGAGAGACAGGAATAAGTTCTTATGATTCAATAGGGATTCATTGTTATCATGACTAATTGCAACTGTCACAATTGTAAAGGTAGAAGTTTTGTAACAAAAGTGGCGGAGTAATTAATCTCACAGTCCAGAAACAGAGGACCTTAGAGCAGATAAGGATTCTAGATTCATGGAAAGAGAGGGACTGAGAGTTGGCAGCCAGGAGGCAAGCGTGTAGAATATACCTTTTGGTGGTTAAATTATTATATATGCTTACATGTTAAAAAAAAAAAAAAAAAAAAAAAGCTAAAATGAATAGAGAGAAATACCATTAACTGATACATGGAAGGGAATCTATCCATTGTAATTAAACAAAGTATATGATGTGTTGAATGTAAAACTGATCATCTGCCCTGTAAATGTTCAATTAATTCACAATAAAAACTTAAAAGAAAAATTTTAACATCCACATATTGCAGGTTGTTAATGAGTATTCCTCCAATCCTGATGCCACATTCTTCTCCATATAATCCAGCTTCTTGTATTATTTTCTCAGCAGGTTATAGATTATATCAATGCATCTGGAGATACTGAAACCACAAGATGATCGGAAGCTCGGTTATTGAATTAATCCATGAAAAAGTTCTATTTTTAGGCCAGAAACTCCTGCCATGGATGATCACATGAACTGGAACTATAATTTATTGGTTTTGAGCCATTTTACCATCTTAGATTTATCTGTTGAACCAGATAGTGTTATATTAACTGATGCATATTTTCATCTTTCCATTGCTTTCCTCCTCACAAATATAATGATGTATTAAAAACTAAACAAAACCAGTTACTATTGGGCCAATTCAAATTTACAGTGACACTATAAGGCAAAGTCTCATAGGGTTTACAAGGCTGTAATCTTTATAGCAGTTACATCTGAGTTTTAAACAACAGCCTTTAGGTTAGAAGTGGAGTTCTTGACTCTGCCACCAATTCATGTACTTCCTTTCTACCCCAGGATTTTGAAAATTTGTAGTTTATTATAGAATAATGTTCATTCAAAGGAATTAACCACATTTTAAGAAAATATTTCCAATATTCAAGGTTTGTATTTCAAACACTTAGTTCTAGGTATATAGAAATTAATTTTTGTCCTTTTCTTTATATTATTGAATGGATTATAAATGAGAGAATGGACTATAAATGATAAAAAGAATTATCTTATTTGAATCAAATGGTACAGTAATAATGTAGTAATTCATTTTCTTCCACATGTGAGGATCATTGTTTGATTCATGCTAACACATTTACTTTTTACATTCCTCTCTACAACATTTTAATTCCAGGTTATATGCTAATTGTACGTGGAAATTTTTTAATAGTTGACATCCTTTTTTATAGCATAACCTTTCCTTGGGAAAATATATGACTTTTTTTCTCATTCAAAAAAGGATACTGTATTTAATTTTCCTTGTACATCCATTAGTATACCAAAGATATACTTTTGAGCAGTTTGAAAGGAAATAGAAATGGAGATAGAAAGCAATGCCAGAAAAGTATGATAAAGATAGGGAAAAAATTAATTAGAGAACTTACAATTAATACAGGGAAAAATTCCAAAAAAACACAAATTTTACATGCATTTACTGATTTTTTTCCTACACAATATGTATAATAATTATTTAATGCACAATGTGGTTTCATGTATTTGAGAGTGGTCATATAAGCTATAGCATGTCTCTAATAAATTCATTAGAAATTTTAGTTTAGCTTAAAGTGATAAACATTGATCTATGGCTATGAATAAAGATATAAATGTATAATATAAATATATGTAAAGTAACTGATGAGAAATTAGTGAACTAGAAATGATAAAGCATGTTTGTTTTCCTGATGTTAAGGATTTGTCTTGAGGATTGAGGAGGAATGTCTTCCTCAGGATTGTTTGCCTATTAAAGCATCTGGGGGTTTGTAATCATGACCGTGGAGAGAAATTCTGAAATGCAAGATGGTTGTGGGTTGGAACGGTCAAGTAAGAAAAGGAATTAAAAAGTAAAATAAGTGAAAGGAACATGTCCTAATTAAAACCACTTTTCCATCTTTTAGAACCCCCAAAATGCACATAGATGAAAGCAAGGCTGCTTGTTTTATTAGTTGCCTAACCAATCAATACCATCCTCAAAGCAACAACTGTATAAACACAAAGCTTCCAGCAAACGCTTTGTAGAGCCACCTGCACTCTAATCTAAACTGAACCAGAATGACATTTCAAACATTCTCATGAGAAGTTCTCTACTTTCTCAGGATACAACATTCCACATTGCCCATAGATTATTGGAGTATGTTCAGCAGCAGTTTCTTATCCTAATATTTCCAGTGAAGTGCTTCAGATCACAGTTGGAAAATACATTCCTTCTTGATTTTAAACATATAAAGCTTGGACATAATGCTATTACTATTTTAAGATAACAGTTTAGGAGTTGCAATCTATGCCTGTAATTACTATTGCATGTGATCCTGGACCATATTAAATTTTTTTTTTTATTTGCCTTTTCATGAATTACAATAGTGACAAAGTTTTGTTCTACTATAAAATTCATCTTCTTGTGGAATATCAGATTCATGAGAAATAGGCCTTTCTACTAATTCAAATAAAAATACATTTACAATAATTAGTGCAGACCTCTAAATAGAGTTTTTTCTTTGCAATAAATCAAAGGTAGTATCTCTTTGTTACTACCAAATAGTTTCATTTTATCAAAGAATTTATTAACATTCATTTACAAGTAGTTCTTGGATTCCTGATGTAGTGCTGTGGGTTAATGCGCTAGACTGCAAAGCCGTTTGAATTGCAAGGTCAGCAGTTCAAGCTCACCAGCTGCTCTTTGGAAACCCTATACAGGGTCGCTGTGTGTCAGAACTGACTTGATGGCACTTAACAACAACAAGCAGTTCTTAGAAAAGTATGAAGGGATTTCAAAAAGTTCATGGAAAAATGGAATTGAAAGAAAATGAATTTGTTCCAGGAACTTTTTGAAAGCCCTAATCCTATCTATATGCTAAAGATTTTGGTGTGGTATATTTTATAATGGTTCCGAAAGATGCCCATGTCCTAATTTTTGGAGCCTGTGAATGTTACTTTATATGACAAAAGGAGCTTAACTTAATCATGTATGTGATTAAGTTAAGGTTCTTAAAATGGAGAGATCATCTTAATTGTTTTGCGTAGGCTATAAATATAACCGCAATGTCCTTATGTAATGGATGCAAAGGAATATTTGACTATACAAGAGAAGGAATTGTGATGATGAAGACAAGGAGTTATGGAGATGTAAGGAATGCAGGCAGCCTCCAGAAACTAGGAAAGGGAAGGAAATGAATTCCCCTCTGGAGCCTCCAGAAGGGATACCATGTTGGCAACTTGATCCTGGCTCAGTGAAATTGATGCCAAGCTTCTGGCTTCCAGAATTATAAGAGAATAATTCACATTTCTTTGAGCCACCAAATTTGCATTATTTTAAGTTACCAATATGGTAATTTGTAAGTTTAGTCAATGGAAATCAATAGTCATTCCCTATTATCTTCCTCTATTTGAAAAGTCCTAGTGACACTGTTTATGATGCTTAAGTGATAGTTTTAACAGGTTGCAGTAGCCATAGGAAGCGAACAAAGGTTTTGGGAGTTGTAAATGTGATGCTACTGTTATAAATACCTAAGCACATGGAAGTAGCTTTTCAATTGATTTATCGGTCAAAGCTGTAGTCCTGGTGTGGCACTGCGGGTTAATGCACTGGACTGCAAAGTCGGTTTGAATTTCAAAGTTGACAGTTCGAGCTCACTAGCTGCTCCTCAGAAACCCAATACATGGTTGCTATGAGTCGGAACCGATTCAATGGCACTTAACAACAACAACAACATCAAAGGAATCTGTTGATGAGAGCTCAGAAGAAACATCTTTGGCAATGGCGGAAAGAGGATCTTTATTACAGAAGGCTTTACTGAATTGTGTCTTAGAGTTATGGAGAAAACAGAACTTGTAATAAATGCTCCTGATCTTTGGCTGCATAGATTTTTAAGCAAAATATTGAAATTTTAGATTGATTTCTTATTATTGTTTTTATATAGTAAAATACAAGAAGAAAGAGATAATGTTGAGGGAAGAATGGTAAGCCAAAAAGAAACCAGGACTTGATGATTTGAAAGAATTTGACCCTATCCAGATTGAAAAAAAATACTCAATAAGAATATTTATGATATGACAGCCAGCTCTGGAGATAAAGTCAAGGATCTTATTGGACACACTTTTTTATGGAAGTGAGAGGTCTGAGTGTTATAAGAAAAGGAAGCAGATGGCCTCCAGATGCAACAAAAGGCAAAGCAAATGGATTCTCCCCTCATCTTTCCAGAATTAAACATTATCCTAGAGTAACTGATTTTGGACTTCTGATATCCAGCACTGTAAAAGAATAATTTGCATTATTTTACTTACAAAATATGGTAGTCAATGAGAAGTATGAGTCATTCCTGATTATCTTCACCTGCTTGAAAAATCCTAGTGACACAGTGTTTATGATGGTTAACTACTTGTCTGCTAACAGAAAGGTTATTTCAAACCCACAGGCTGCTTCCCTGAAGAAAAATATGGCAGACTGTTGATATAAAGATCACGGCTTTGCAAATCCTATATATTGGTTCTATTCTGCCTGTATGGTCACAAGGAGTTAGAATCAACTTGACTACAATGACTTGGGCTTTCTTTGCAGATGACTGAAATTCATTTAACTGGTAGTAAAATTTTTCTTTCCACTAATCAAGAAAAAGGTTTGAAATATAATATGAAATATTACAGTTGATACTCATTTACCCTAGTCAGAATTCTTTTTTTTTTAAGGTTTTTATTGTGGATTGAGTGAAAGTTTTCAGGGCACATAATCGGTTTCACATTCAAACATTCATATACCTTGTTTAATTATATTGTTTATAATCCCCTCCACATACCATCAGTTAACAGAGTTTCTCTCTATCCTCTTTAGCTTTTTTGGGGGGGAAAAAACTTTGCCTTTTTGGAATTTACAGTCTCGGCTTTTAGGGAAGGTTTTTACATTTATCTGTGGGTATCCAGGGCTCATGTATGGAATTACTAACCAGCATA
>NW_006409008.1:541041-548310 GCF_000296735.1 Chrysochloris asiatica | reverse complement strand
CATTAACCCACAGCGCCACACCAGGATTCATATGTACACATAAATAAGCTGCATATGGAGGGATTTGGGGGGAGCATGGCAATAGAAGTTAATTGTTAAGCTGAAATGCTTTTGAGTTTCACGTATATAGTCAGGCTGCTTTGGGTTACTTAAGGTGACCATCTCCTCTCCATATTCCTAAAAATGCATCTATTTTCCAAGAAGGAATGCAATCTTGATGTAGTATTGTTCATTGCAATGTCAGTGGTTCAAATCCACCACCCGTTCCTTGGAATCCCTATGGAGGGTTGTTGCTATGAGTTGGAATCTACTGACTACACCAACGACAGCCACAATGTCCAATAATGTTTGGAGGAAAAATCATCCAGAAGATTTATTTGAAAATAAACAAACAATTTTCATGGTTAGAATGACCAACAAGTCTAGTGTAGGATAAATTAAAATGAATCCTTACTTAGGTACATTATAATACATTACAGAATACCAAAGAAAAAGAGATTATTTTAAAAGTCCAAAAAGAAGAGACACACAACAACTAAATGACAATTAGAATGTAAGATGATTAAATAAAGGACAATTAGAATGTAAGACGATTTTATCCATAGCAACCCTGGAACCTGGAAAGCAGAGAAATAGCATTTTCAAAAAATATTTTTAAAATGCTTAGAGAAAATACACATACTCCTCACTTATAGATTATCTCATTATTAAACATTTCACATTTACAGCAATAGTAAAAGGTCTACTTAAATCACCTTAAAGACGGGTAAAGACCCATATGTTTTGAGTGAGACAGTGCCTCGCTACTGAGCTCAAAGTCCTTAACCCCTTTGTATCACACCCATCTTCCCAGTCTTGTAGGTGAATAATGTTGAAAGAAAAGCTAGAAAACAGGCTGGACCCCACAGCCTCAGGCCATTAACCAGCACATGTACTCTGAGGTCTCTGGATTCCTGACTGCCCCGTCCTCATGGTGCTGCAGCATTGGGCTAAGAGTCTGTGAGATGGAGATAAGGGGTACAGTCAGGATTGTGGTCACTTTGCAATAGACCCCAAATCTACTATTTGCACACTTGGAGGTGCTAGAGCCAAAGGATGGGAGTCCCTGGCTTGCCAAAGGTGGGCATTTTTGTGGAGAGTTAGAACTTCCTGTGCATTTGGAGCAGTATCCTGGCTGCAAATCTTGACCCAGTCAGCTCTGTTGTAGTCTGAAATGGCAAAAAGCAGCTGGCCTGCTTAAAGTAAGGACATCATGGTGGTACAGAGAAGAGCAATCTGTGGACAGTGCCAGCAATGGAGGTACCAGCCCCACGGGTCAGTTTCAAAGGGACTCTTGACATCTGAGGAACATTTGGTGGCTGAAATTTCACATACTGGGCACTTTTGCATAATGACCTGGCCTTTGGAACCTAATCATGTTGACAAGTGAGGGGTGAGTATAACTGTCAACCTAGATTTCCAGCAAAGAGCTTTCAAGAAGAAGAACAAAATAAAGATATTTTCAGAAAAATAAAAAGTTTGCTACAAATGGCTCACATTTAAAAAACATATTTTTAGGAAAAAGATACTGAAGAATTTACATGCAAAAAGGAATAGAAAATAAGGATAACATTGTCAAATAAAACAATAATACTGATTTTTATGTATAATATAATAATCACAATAAACAAAACATTGAAGTTATCAAGAATTTCATCTTACTTGGACCCATAATCCACTTTCATGGAAACAGCAGTCAGAAAATCCAATACCATATTGCATTTGGCAAATATGTTGCATAAGATCTCCTTTACTGACTTATTTGCACGTTTATGACAAAACTAGTTCCTAATTTAAGAAAAATGTACTACCTGCCTAACACTTGCATCCCTTTAGCTAAAATTGCATGGAAAAATGAACTACCATGCTGATTAATTTGGTTCTGCATGCTTTCCTGTACTAAGTTCATTTTTTTTTCCATTTTTTTCTTGTCAATTTCTTCATAGTTTTAATGTTTCCAAAATCATCTTGAATTTTCCTTTTCTTGATTTAATGTGAAGGTGTATTAAGTTTCTTTGAGGTTTCCCTGTGCTTTATTAATTTCTTCCTCATTTTAAAACAGTCTGTTTTATCTTGAATCTACCTGACCTCCTCACCACCTTGAAATCTATAATTATATATTTCCCTCCTGTTGATTTGTAGTTGTCCTTACCATAGACTGACAATCCAGATCCCTTATTTTCAGTCTTGTAGTTTTGTTCTGCTCTGGACTCTTCCATATCTGGACTGAGTTCCAAGTGGTATTGCCATTTATGTAAATATCGGTTGTTGCTTGCTCTTTTTGGCTCTTAGTCCAAAGGAGTTCCTTTAGTATATTTTGGAGCATTGACTTTGCTTTTACAAAGTTCTTTAATTTTTGTTTATCCTGAAATATTCTAATTTTGCTATCATATTTAATGGGCAGCTTTGGTGGGTATATGAATCTTGATATAAGTTTTTTTTTGTTTTTTGGGTTTTTTTTAGAGTTTTGTGTATGTGTCCCCATTGCCTTTTTCCTGCATGGTTTCTGCTGAGAAATCAGAGCTTAATCTTATTGATTTTTCTTTGTAGATAACATTTCATTTTTCTCTAGCTGCTTTCAAGATTCTTCCCTTAGTTTTCATTTTGGAGAGCTTGATTATTATATGTCTTGGTGATTTTCTTTTGGGGTCTATCCTGACTGGGGTTCGTTCAGCTTCTTGAATGGTGTCTTTTGTGATTTTAAGGAAATTTTCCTCCAGCAGCTCTTTGATGGTCTTTTCTGTATTTTTCTTTATTTCTACCTGTTCTGGAATTCTGATCATTCATAAGTTATTCAACTTCATGTTTTTCATTCTTTTTTTGATTGTTCTGTCTTACCTGTATTGAGAGATACAGATAAGATATTAGAGTTCATTAATTCTGGTTTCCATTGGTTCAATTCTATTCCTTTGCCCTTTCAATGTTCTGTCTGATATCTTAGTATTGATCATCTGGACCTTTTATTGTAGGTTTTGTATTGTTTTCAATGCTATCTATTTTGTTTGATTATTCCTGTAGCATTTTCTGAATTCTTCCTTATTTACTATAACCTTTTTTGTTTGTTTGTTTGTTTTTGAACATTTGGATAGATCTCAATATCATTCTCTTGAATTCTTTTCAGGTAGTTCCAGTGTCTTTTATTCCCCCCAAAGCATTTTCAAGTTTTTCCTCTTGGTTGTTTGCTTGAACTACTCTGTCTTGTTTCTGCATGTGAGCAGACATTTTCTACTGCTTTTTTGGTATTGTGGTATTGTTATATTTGTATTAATTTGATGTTGGTGTATTCTTAGGCACTCACCAGTTGCCTCCTGGTGGGTGTAATCAGGAGATGAGTTTCTCTGTTCATTGTTCATACAGTTCAATTCATAATGGTTTCAGCAGATGCTGATTGTTGACACTGCTTTGGTGGATAACGGCTGTTATTGGTTCTCGCCCAATTGGTGGGGCTCTAGAGGGCATATCTGTAGCTTGGCTGTATGCCCACAGTTGCTGTCTTCTGTTGTGTGATGCAAGAAGAAGGGAATTCAAGGCAAAGCAAAACAAAACAAAACAAAAATCAAACCAAAGGGGGGAAAAGCAACAACAAAAAACAAATAAAAGCCCATACAGCAGTGGTGGGCTGGTAGTGGTGGGAACTGAAAGTCAATAGTCTTCTCTGCCAACAGGTGGTATGCATGGTCACCTACTGACCTTTTGCCTTCACAGCCACCTGAGAAAGTTCAAATTGGCCATGCTGGCCTGGAGGGTGGGCCCACACAGATTGTCTGCTTCCTTTCCCTCCAACCCCTCTCCTAGTGAGAACCAGTCTAGGGCTGGACAGTGTTGACTTTGCAGACCTGTCTGAAAAGTGGGAGATTTCCTTGGGTTGTATGCTGGTTGAAAAATAAAGGAAGAAAAAGGAATGAAATAAATCACGCTTTTATCTTTGTCAGCCACAGGTAGGTTTTCACCAAGCACGTATGTTTTCTCATCTCTAAAGCCATTCATGAACTTTCAAAATGGCTGCTGCTCATTCTGTAAGATGTTGCTGCTCATCTCTTGCTGTGCCTGTTTAATTCTGTCTCCCAGTAAACACTCAATACACTTTTGTATCCATTTCTCTGGAGGACAGAGTTCCAGGATTGCCTTCTATATCTGTCTTGTCTGCTTTTCCATATCCTTGTTGCCAAGAGCCCACACATCCTTTCTGGCTAGTCCATCATCTTTCTCTGCTGCTCATGACAATTAATTTTCCTTTTAATGACTAGAAAATTCAGTTGAGCTTTATTTCTGCATTCTATACAATCCACCATTATTAGTTAACTATTGATCACTTTTCTCAATATTATGTTTTCATCTCCTCATCCCAAACCTCATTCACCACAGGTGATGTTGCTTCCTTCTTCATTGAAAATATCAGAAAAAAAGTAAAAGTGAATTTTTGCACATCTGCTTCATCCACAGACTGATATCTTTCTTATATTGATATACTATCTTTACTCCTTTAGGAAACCAAACCAATCTATAATCTGGATTAAATCCTTTCTCACCTACAGAACCATTTTGTTCTCCTGTGTTATAAATTTTTTTCCTTATTAATGTATAATTCTGAGAAACATAAAACATGTTATTTCTCCTATCAAAAAAGAAAGCAAAACAAAACAACGAAAAAACTCAGCCTTATCTGTGCTCCATTTCACTTACCTGCTACCACCTACTTTTTTTCCAGTTGACAACAAATTCCTTAAAAAACTTTTATATTTCTGTTAGAGTCTTAGTGTGGCTCTATAAGATAAGCACAGGACTGCTAACTGCAAGGTGGGTAGTTCAATTGCACCAATTGTTCCTCACATAAACTCCATTGTTGTCATTGTTGTGTTGTTGAGTCTGTTTCAACTCGTAGCAAAACTGTATAGGATTTCCAAAAAGAGGCTGGTGGGTTTGAACAGCAGACCTTTCAGTTAGCAGTATAGTGCTTACCTCCCACCAGGACTCTTGGATACCTTATACAGGGCAGCTATGAATTGAAACCCATTTGACTGCACTTAACAACAGCAATAGCAGTATTTCTGTTTTTAATTCTGTTTACACATTTTTAGAACAGAGATATACATATCTCAAATACACAGCTTGATGATTTTTTGCAAACTGAACATGCCCATGAAGACAGCAACCAGAGCATGACATTACCAGCAGCCCAGGGGCCACACATCCAGAAACAATTTCATAAAAGTATCAGTTTTCCTGGCTTTAACTCTGTAGATTGGTTTTGCTGATTTTTGTAGTTTAAATGAATGGAAGAACACAATATATAGTCTTTTACTTCTGCCCTCTATTGCTCAACATTAAATTGGTGAGATTTATACACATTTTAATGTTAAAAATAACATTCATCCTATGTTACATAACCTCAAATTAAGCATTTACAGGTACCACTTTGAAATTCTTATCAGTCATAAATACCCCTTATTGGCTTAATTTATGGGTCAAATATCAATTTCTCTCTTAGTTCACCTACTTAGTCTTCTTTTTTCTATGCACATTCATTTGACTTCTGGAATACTTCAATTGTCTTGTTTTCTTACATTAACTTATTAATCTTTTTATGTCTTTTTTACTAGTTTCTTCTTTTCTCCTCAACATTCTTTTAATATTGAAGAGTCCCAAAATTCAATTATTGGTCCTATTTGCTTATTTCCACTCTTCATCTGTCAGTTTGTCATCATCCTGTGGTGACTTGCATGTTATTATACTAGAAGCTGTGCCATCAGAATTTCAAATGTATAGGGGTCCCTCAGGGTGGATAGATTTCAGTGGAGTTTTCAGATTGATACAAGTTAGGAAGAAAGGCCTGGTAATACTTGAAGAAAAGTGGTTCTGAAAAGTTGAAAATGAAAATTCTGTGATTCACAACAGAATGTTGTCCAGTCTAGTGCTGGAAGATGAGCTGCCTAAGTTGGAAGGCACTCAAAATACACACTGCATGCAACAATGGATTGGTTACATCAACAATCATGAAGATGGTACAGGGTCAGGCAATAGTTTGTTCTGTTGTATATGGAATCAGCATGAGTTGAAACTGACATGATGGCAACCAACAACAACCTTTTCTCCTCTGACATTGCCTATTCTTTGGGATGTTATGGGTCTAGATAACATCAGAATGCATTCACAAGTGTTTATTGGTTTCTCTACCTGCTCCTGTCATCAGAAGTGCTGTTTCATAAAATACAATTCTTTAAATATTTCCATTTTCTTGACATTGTTGTTATAGCTTTATATTTGCAATGTTTATTTGTTGTTGTTGTTAGGTTCCCTCAGGTTGGTTGCACATAGTGACCCTATGCACAAGAGAACAAAACACTATCACATACTGTGCCATCCTCAAAATGATTGTTGCAGCCACTCTGTCAATCCATGTCCCTGAAAGTCATCCTCTTTTATGCTGATCTTTTACTTTACCAAACATGATGTACTTTTCCAGGGCCTGGTCCCTCCCGATAGCATGTCCAAAGTACATGAGATGAAGTCTCATCATCTTCATTTCTAGGGAGCATTCTGAGTATATTTCTTCTAAGACAGATTTGTTTGTTTTTCTGGCAGTCCTTGGTAATTTCATTGTTTTTCATCAACATCATAATTTTAATGCATCCATACTTCTCTAGTCTTCTTTATTCATTGTCCAAATTTCACATGCATATGATGCCATTGAAAATACAATGGTGTATCTAAGGTGCACCTCAATCCTCAAAATTACATCTTTGCTCTTTAACATTGTATAGGTCTTTGCTCAATGCATACATCATTTGATTTCTAGAGTTCTGCTTTCATGAGTGTTGATTGTGGATCCAAGTAAAATAAAAGCCTTGACAACTTCACACTTTCATTGATCAGTTTTAAGTATTTTTGTTTTCTTTACATTGAGTTGTAATCAATATGGAAGGCTATATTTCTTGATCTTCATCAGTAAGTGCTTCAAGTCCTTTTCATTTCTAGCAACCAAGGACTATAATCTGCATATAATATGTTAGTAATCTTTCTCCAATCCTGATGCTGAGTTCTTTCTGTTATAGTCCAGTTTCTAGGATTATTTGCTCAACATACAGAATGAATAAGTATGGTGAAAGGTTACAACCCTGATACACACCTTTCCTGATTTTAAACCTTTCAGTATCTGTTTGTTCTGCTTTAATGATTGCTTCTTGATTTATGTACAGGTTGTGCAGGAGCACAATTAAGGTTTCTGGAATT
>NW_006409008.1:533683-540941 GCF_000296735.1 Chrysochloris asiatica | reverse complement strand
TCTTTCTGGTATTCTCTGCTTTCAGTCAACATTCTTCTAGCATCAGCAATGATTTCACTCATTCCATGTCCTTTTCTGAATCTGACTTGAATTTCTGGCAGCTCCCTGTCCAGGTATTACTGCAACTGCTTTTAAATTTTCTTCAATAAAATTTTCCTTGTGTTTGATATTAATGATATTGTTAAACTATTTCTGCATTATGTTGAGTCAACTTTCTTTGGAATAGGTGTCTTACTCTGGATTCTCTAGAGAAGCAAAATGAGTGAAATTTATACATATATACGGATCTATATAAAGAGAAGTTTATATCATCTAAATGGCTCACAAAGTTGTAAAGGTGGAAGAATCCCAAGTCCGAGTCAGCTGAACCATGATCAAGCTGGCATGTGGGTCTGGCCAGTGGGTCCAGCAGGTAGACAGGCAGAGAGGCAGGTCGGTTCTTCAGTGAAGAAGGCAGGCTGCTGTGGACTCCCAGGTTCAGCAGAAAATAGAAAAGGTCTCTGGCTCAAGTCCAAAGAACCAGTAGTTGGAGAATGAGTTAGATGCAATATCCTGACCCAGTAGAAAACAAGTGAGCTTTGCCTTAGTGTATAAATATATTGGAAGCAGGCCACACCCCCCACAGAAACTTCCTTTCCATCAATTGGCTGCTCATAGTACACCTCATCATAGAGTGGATTACACCATATTAGATCTCATTATGGGGATAACTACATCTCAAATGTCAAATCATTGAGAATCTTTGCCCAGTCATGGTGGCACAAAAACCTTAACTATCACAATAGGCAAAATATGGATCTTCCAGTTGGTTGGCCAAGTAGCTATCTTCACATGCAGAAATTTCTTCACATAGAGTAATCCGTGCTTTAGTTTACTGAAACATTTCAGCTTTTCTCCTGTCAATTTCTGGAGCATTGTTAATAGCAAATGCCTTCAATGCAATTTGGACTTCTTCCTGTAATGCTATGAGTTGTTGATCATATACTACCTCTTGAAATGGTTGAAAATTACCCATTTATTTTTGGGACAGTAACTTGGTACATTCCTTCCATCTTCTTTTTATGTTTCCTGTATTGTTCAATATTTTGTCCATAGAATACTTCACTATTTCAAACCAAGGCTTAAATATTTTCTTCAGTTATTTCTGCATGAGAACTGTAGTGTCTTCTCTTTTGGTTTTCTAATGCCAGGTCTTTGCACATTTCATTATAATACTATATCTTTCCAAGTTGTCCCCTCTTTTCTTTTTATGGTTTAAAGAATTTTTTATTCAGCTCCATTCCCTTTAGTTTCTTTATGTTCAAGAGCAAGTTTCAGATTTGATTCTGACATCTATTTTGATTTTCTCTTTATTTCTTGTCTTTTTAGTGAGCTTTTTTGCTTGTTTATCATGTATGATGGTCTTGATGTCATCCCACAACTTTTCGGTTATCAGTCACTAGTGGCCAATGATCAAATCTGTTCTTGAGATGGTCTCTAAATTCAATTGGGATATAGTCAAGATCATTTTTGGGCTCTTTTTCACTTGTTTTAATTTTCTTTAGACCAATCTGAACTTGCATATGAACAACTAATGATCTATTCTACAGTTGGCCCTGGCCTTATTTTGATTGAGGATATCTTCTCATCCCTTTCCACAGAAGTAGTCGATTTGATTTGTGCCTATTTCATCCAGTGATGTACATGCATAGTGTATGTTTCCCCTTTATATTGAAGAGAAATAATAATTGCAAAATTCCATCATGAGATCTCCAGCATTGTTTCTATTACCAAGGGCATATTTTTCGACTCCAGTCTTCCCTTTGTTTTCAAATTTCTACTTCCAAACCAGCAATTAACAATTGATCTTGATTGCAAATTTATCAGTTGAAATAGTTGCTAGAAGTCTTCAATTTCATTTTCTTTTGCTTTCATTGTTGGTGAATTCATTTGAATAATAACGCATTAACTGACCTCACTTGTAGCCAGATAGATGTTATTCTATCAAGGCAGTATTGTACTTCAAAATAAGCCTTGAAATGATCTTTTTGATGATAAATGCACTGTCATTCTTCTTAAATTTATCATTATAGGAATACTAAATCATATGATTTATATGATCCAAAATGTCCAATCACAGTCCAAATACAATTCTCTAATGCCTGAGAAACTCTTTTTTTCTAAGAAGTCATCTCTATTTGTTTGATTTCATCCAGTTTTCCTTGATTTATACTTCATACATCCCATGTCCTGATTACTAATGGATATTTGCAGGTATTTCTTTTATTAAAAAAAAATATATTGTTAATTGAGTGAAAGTTTGCAAACAAGATCATCAGTTTTACATTAAACAAATCATGTTATTGTTGTTAAGGGCCATCAAGTTTGTTGTGATCCATAACGATCTTGTCTAGTGTTCCAGGACTGACTGTTAGCTTGAACTGCCAATCTTGTCATTCAAACTGACTGCAGTCCAGTACATTAACACAGCGCCACATCAGAACTCCCTAACTTGTTTATTCTCAGTGATTGCAATCCTCTCCATGCAACAACAGTTATCCTGCTTCCTCCCTATGGTTCACATTTGCATGTAACCCACCATCCCATCCCTTCTCAACATTATTCTTATGAAAATGTTGCCCTTTTGATTTTGGATTACTGACCATTCCGCAGTTAGTGCTGTTGTCCCCCATTATAAACCCATGTACTGTTTAGCTAAAAATTGGGACACAAGGGTGAGTTCCTTACCAAACCTTAAAAGTAAACCAGGTCTAAAAAAGATAAACCAGGTCTTTATTTTGAAATTTTGAGCTTTGTTCCACATTTTCTCCCACTCTATCCAGGACCTTCAAATATGATCCTTTTCAGAGAAGTTGGTAGTGGTAGCACCATCTAGTTCTTCTGGTCTCAGAGTCATGGATACTGATGGACATAGGCACCATTAGTCCATTTAGCTAATTGATTCCATGTCTTTAATTCTTATCACTCTTTTGTATTCTGCACATGGAGAGACAAATAACTGCACCTTAGATGGCCTCTCATGAGCTTTCAAGATCTCAAATGCTGCTCATCAAATTAGGATATGAAATATTGTCTTTGTGGACTATGTTATGCCAGTTGACCATGATATCCCCTGAGACTATGGTCCTGAGCCCGCAGACACATCAACTCATTGCCTTAAGATGTCTGATAATATCTAGAATTTTTCTTCATTTTTCCCACTGTATGCTCCACCACATTCATAATTGTGTTTGCAGGAAAGGTAAGTAGTCATATGCAAATATTCTCTTTCAAACTCATATATTTGTGGACTATATAAATATATATCTAATTCTTCCTCCTTTACCCATTGTGGCTATGTCTCAACCCATGTATCTACAGACAGAACAATGATGTTTCAAGATTGTGTATATATCACTATTTATTTCTATCCAATTTAGCCCATGCACTATCCTTGTTTCTTCACCTATCTTCATCATTCTTCCTCCATGCTTCCTTTTCTTGTATATTGCTCTCTCCTTTCTTGAGAAGACAAAATAAAACATTATAATAGAATGTCCAAAGACCTTGAGTTAGAAAACCCAAAGTGAAGAAGACACTCAACATTTCTCAAGCTGAGGGAATTGAAGAAAAATTTCAAGTCTCAACTTGTAATATCGAAGGATTCTATGGGCAAAACATTAAATGATGTAGAAAGCATCAAAAGTAGATGGAAGGAATAAACAGAGTCACTGTACCAAAAGGAAATGGTCAATGTTCAATCATTTCAAGAGTTATTGTATGATCAAGAGCTAATGATAGATACTAAAGGAAGAAGTCCAAGGTGCATTGAAGGCATTGGCAATGAACAAGACACTGCAACTTGATGGAATACAAATTGAAATCTTTCAACAAACTGATATGACACTGGAGGCACTCACTATGCCTTGAAATTTGAAAGACAACTACCTGGCTAACTGACTGGAAGAGATCCATATTTGTGCCCATTCCAAAGAGAGGTGACCCAACAGATTGCAGAAATAATTGGATAATATCATTAATATCATATGCAAGTAAAATTTTGCTAAATATAATTTTAAAATGCCTGCAATTGTACAATGAGGGAACTTCTAGATGTTCAAGCTGGACAGACAAGGGTGTGGAATAAGGGATATTATTGCTGACATTAAATGGATCTTGGCTGAATGCAAATACCAGAAAGATATTTACATGTACTTTATTGACTATGAAAAGGTTTTCGATTGTGTGGATCATGATAAACTATGGGCAGTGTTACTGAGAATGAGCATTCCAGAACATTTCATTGTTTACATAGACCAAAAGGCAGTTGTTCAAATACATCAAGGGGGCACTGAATGGTTTAAAATATGGAAAGGGGTACGCAAGGTTTGTATTCTTTCATCATACTTACTGAATCTGTATTCTGAGTAAGTAATTCAAGAAGCTGGATTGTATGAAGAAGAGTGTGTCACCGGGATTGGAGGAAGACTCATTAACAGCCTGTGATATGCAGATGATACAACCTTGCCTGCTGAAAGCAAAGAGGACTTAATATATTTACTGGTGAAAGATTTCACAGTCTTCAGTATGGGTTGCATCTCAATGTAAAGAATACAAAAATCCTCACCACTAGACCAATAAATAACATAAAGGTATATGGAGAAAAGAATGGCATTGTCAAAGACTTCATTTTGCTTGGATCAACCATCAACACTCATGGAATCAATAGTGAAGAAATCAAAAGATGTATTGCACTAGGCAAATCTGCTGCACCAGACCTCTAAAGTGTTCAAGAGCAAAGATGTCAGTTTGAGGACTAAGGTGCACCTGTTGCAAGCTATGGTATTTTCAGAAACCTTATATGTAAGTGAAAGTTGGACAACAAATAAAAACGATAATAGAAAAATTAATGCATTTGAGTTATGGTGTTGCAGCAGAATATTAAAGTGCCATGTACTTTAAATATTTTAAAAAGAAAACAAATCTGTGTTGTTAGAAATACAGTCAGAATGCCCCTTAGAAGGCAGGATGGTGAGACTCTCTTTTATACTTTGAATACATTATCAGGAGGGCCCAGTCTCTGAAGAAGGACATTATGCTTGGCAAAGTGGGGGTCAGAGAAAATACAGAAGACCCCCAAAGAGATGGGTTGGCACAGTGGCAGCAGCAAGGGGCTCAAGCTTAATAAGGATTGTGAAGTTGGCAACAAAACAAGGCAGTTTTCATTCTGTTATGCATAAGGTCACTTTGAGTCAGTACTGACTCAATGGCACCTAACAACAACAGCAACACTATCTTCCTGTATATTGTCCCTCCCACGACCCGAGCTAACATGTGTCTACCCTCTACCCAGTGAATTACTCTCCCTTCTCTCCCACGCTGGTAACCATCAAAGAATGTTTCTTTCAGTATGAAAACCTTTTCTTAAATTTTTACAATAATGGTCTCACAGTTTTTGTCCTCTTGTGATTGACTGATTTCATTCAGCATAATGTCATCCAGGTCCATTCATGTTATGAGGTGCTTCACAGATTCATAGTTATTCTTCAAATTTGCATAGTATTCTACTGTTTGTATGTAGTAAAATTTTTTGGTTTTTGTCTTTTTTTTTTGTTTATCTTTTCTTCCAATGATGGGCACTTAGGTTGTCTCCATCTTTTTGCTTTTGTGAAGAGTGTTGTGATGAACATTAGTGTGCATATATCTACTTATGTCCTGGCTCATATTTCTTGTGGATATATACCAAGTAAAGGGATTCCTGAATCATAAGGTATTTCCACTTTCAACTTTCTGAGGAATGATCTAAACATTTTCCAAAGTGGCTGAACTATTTTATAGTCCTGTCAGCAATGTAGGGGGGGTCATAGTCTCTCCACACCCTCACCAACATTTGTTGTTTTCTGGGTTTTTTTTTTTGTTTTTTTTTTGAATTTCATTATTAATGCTGGTGTGATATGATATCTTATCGTTGTTTTGCTTTGCATCTGGTGTGGATCTGTAGGATAGGCAGTAGAAAGCAAGATCAGTTTGAACTGTAAGTTCTGTGGTTTGAATTCACCAGTGGCTACTTGGAAAGCCTATACAAGGTCACTATGAGTCAGAACTGACTCAATGGCACTTAACAACAATGCCTAAAGATCATGCAGATTTCTTCATATATCTGTTGACTGCCTGAATGTCTTCCTTGGGAAAGTGTCTTTTTATTTCCTGTGCTCTTTTTTAAATTGGGTTGTCTTTTTCTTATAGAGTAGTAGTTTTCTATAAATTTTAGAGATTACTCCCTGTGTTGTATGGTGTTGCAGAAATTTCCCACAGTTTGTAGGCTCCGTTTTTATTCTTTGGATGAATTATTTTGATGCACATAAGTGTCCAGTGTTTAGGAGGTCCAGGTTACCGATTTTTGTGTTTGTTTGTTTTTTGTAATGTTTGACAGTGTATTTACTGTATTTATGCCACATAATTAGAGCCCTCAAGTTTGCCTTGGACTCCTGGTGTGGCATTGTTGGTTAATGCTCTGGACTACAAAGTTGGTTTGAATCACAAAGTCGGTTTGAACTCAAAATTGGCAGTTCAAGCTCACCAATTGCTCCTTGGAACCCTATACAGGGTTGCTATGGGTCGGAACCAACTCGATGGCACTTAAAAATAACAAGTTTGTCTTATTTTTTTCATTGATAATCTTTATAGTTCTAGTTTTACATGTAGATAATAAACCATGTTGAGTATGTTTTTGTATATGGTGTGAGATAGGGGTCATGGATGCTTCATTCTTCTGCAAATGGATTTCCAATTTTGCCAGTACCATTTGTTGAAGACACTTTCCCCCATTAACGTGTTTTGGCCCTTTGCCAAAGATCAGCTGACAGTATGTGGATGGATTTACTTCTGGTATTTCAATTCTGTTCCATATATCTATGTATATTTCATTATATAGCATCAGGCTGTTGTGACCACTGTGACTGTAGTAAATTTTGAGATCAGAAATGAGAGGAATTCAAGTGTGTTCTTTTTAAGCATTGTTTTGTTTAACTAAGTTTTCTTTCCTTTCCCTATACAGTTTGTGATCATGTTTCCATCTCTTTATTTAATGATGTAGGAATCTGGATTGGATTGCATTATATCTATATATGTGGAGTCCTGGTATGGCGTTGTGTGTTAATGCATTGGACATTAAAGTTGGTTTGAACTGCAAGGTCAGTAGTTCAAGCTCACCAGCCACTCCTCAGAAACCCTATACAGTGTCACTATGGGTTGGAACTGACTTGACAGCACTTAACAA
>NW_006409008.1:510483-532573 GCF_000296735.1 Chrysochloris asiatica | reverse complement strand
ACCCTCCACCTTACCAAACATGATATCCTTCTCTGGTGACTGGTCCCTCCTGACAATATGTCCAAAGTATGAGAAACAATATGTTCATGAGGAATATTGGTCTACAATTTAATTTTTTTTTAGTGATGTATTTGCCAGTTTTTGCATGAGGGTTATGCTTGCTTCATAAAATGTATTTAGGAGTTTTCCATTCTTTTCTGTGACTTGAAATAATTTGAGTGAAATTGGTGTCAGTTCTCTTCTAATGTTTGTTAAAATTAACCAGTAAACCACTTGAGCCTGGACTTTTTTTTACTGGGAGTTATTTTAATTACTTGATCAATATCTTCTTTTGTTATATGTCTGTTCAAGTTTTCTACTTCATTCTGTGTTATTTTAGGTAGGTTGTGTTTTTCTAAAAATTTATCCATTTCTTCTAGATTTTCAAATTTTTTGGAGTACAATTCTTCATAATATTCTGTTACTACCCTTTTTATTTCCACCGATTCTCTTGTAACCTCACCTATATCATTTCTTACATTTTTTTTTTTTTTTTTTTTTTTTGCATTTTCTCCCTCTTTTCATTTGTTAGATTTACTAATGGTTTCTCAATTGTTTAAATCCTTTCAAAGAAACAACTTCTTGTCTTGTTGATTCTTTCTATTTTTTTCTGTTTTCAAATTCATTTATTTCTGTTCTAATCTTTATTATTTATTTTCTTCTGGGGACTTTTAAGTTTAGTTTGCTTGTATTTTTTTAACATTTGTGTTAATGTGTTGATTTTGGTTCTTTATTCTTTTTGGATTTGTGCATTTATTGCTATAAATTGCCCTGTAAGCACTGCTTTTTCTGTGTTCCAAAGGTTTTGTTATGTTGTGTTTTCATTTTATTCAAGAAAAAAAAATATTTCATTTTTTATTTATTGTATTTTACAGTTCTGGTGTGCTACTACTGGTTAATATGCTGGACTCCAAGGTTGGTTTGAACAGCAAGATAGGCAGTTCAAGCTAACCAGCCACTCTTCTGACACCCTGTAAAGAGTTGCTATATGTTGAAACTGCTATGAGTTGAAATTGATAGCACTTAACAACAACAACAACAACAACTTTAAAAAAAGGTGGGATTCAGTTTCCATGTATTTGAGTTTGTTTCCTTGAGTTTTCCATTGTTGATTTCTAATTTTATGGCATTATGAACTGAAAATATGGTTTGTAGTATTTTGATGTTTTTAATTTTATTAAGGCTGTTTTGTGGCTTACCATATGGTGTATTGTGGAGAACGTTCCATGTGCACTGGAGAAGAATGTGTATTGTGCTGTTGTTGAGTTAAGTGCTATGTATAAATCTATGAGGTCAAGTTGAGTGCTTGCATTGTTTATTTCCTTTGTGTATTTGTTGAATTTCTTTTGAGTTGTTCTGTCCTTTTTCAACATTGATGTGTTATTGTTGGGTAGTCTATTTCTTTTTTCAGTTCTATTAAAGCTTGATTTATGTGTTTTGAGGCTTTTTCATAGGAAGCATTGATGTTTAATATTGTTATGCCCTCTTGTTCAATTGACCCTTTAATCATGAGATACTGTCCTTGTTTGTCTCTTGTGATGGTTTTTGCCTTAAAGTATATTTTATCAGAAATTAACATTGGCAATCCTGCTCATTTTAAGTTGCCACTTTCCCACTTTTCCACCCTTTAATATTTAATCTATGTTTGTTTTTGTGTGTAAGTTGTGTTTCCTATAGATAGCAATGTTGAAGGATCCTGTTTTCTCATCTATTCTGCTCCTCTCTTTTTCTTGACTGATGCATTTTATCCATGGAAATTCAGTGTAATTATTGGTAGGTATGGACTGATTCAGTCATTTTGCTGTGTAGATATTGTGTGTGTATGTGCTGCTGGTTTCATTTCCCCAGTACTGAATCCATTTTTTTAAAAAAAATAATTCATTTTTTGTGCATTGCCTTGTCAATTTCTTCATTGTTTTAAATTTGAAAAATCTTCATTATAAATTGATATTTCTGATTTTCTATTTTCAGGCTTGTAGTTTTGTTTTGGAGTTCTGGTGTGGCACTATAGGATAAGCACTTGAGGTCAGCTTAAACCACAAAGTCAGCAGTGCAATATCACTAGCCACTCCTTTGAAAATGTACGTAAATTCACTATCGGTCAGAACTGACTTGATGGCACTTAAAAACAACAAGGTTTGTTTTATTTTGTATGTTGTTCTCATTCCATTGGATGTCCTTTAGTATTGTTTTGTAAAGTTGGCATGATTCTTACAAATTCCTTTAATTTCTATTTATCTGGAGATGTTTTAATTTCACCATTATGTTTAAAGTACAGGTTTGCCACATAAATTATTCTTGGTTGACAACTTTTTTCTTTCAGAGTTTTGTATGTCTCCCCCTTGCCTTATAGCCTGCATAGATTCTGCTTAGAAATTAGAGCTTAATCTTAGCGATTTTCCTATGTATGTGTCATTTCATTTTTTCTGAGCTGCTTTCATGATTCTTTCTTTGTCTTTGATTTTATAGAGATTGATTATGATATGTGTTGGCTATTTTTTTTCTGGGGAGAGGCGGTCTATCTTGTTTGGGGCACATTCAGCTTCTTAAATGTTTATGTTCTTTTCTTTCATGATGTTAGGGAAATTTTCTTCCCATAGCATTTCAACTATCTTTGCTATGCTTTTCTTTGTCTCTTTCTGTTCTGGAATCCAATTGCATATGTTATTCATCTTCATGTTTTTCCACGTGTATCTTAGGCTTTCCTGAGAATTTTTTCACTCTTTTTCCTGATAGTTCTCGTATTGTTGATGTTAGTGTCATTAAGTGCTGTCAAGTTCTGAACCATAGCAACCCTGAATAGGGTTTCCAATGAGCAGCTGGTGAGCTTGAACCACTGACCTTGCAATTCAAATTAACTTTGCAATGCAGTGTGTTTGACCACATCACCACAACTTATTAGTATTGAGAGATTTATCTTTAAGCTCACTAATTCTGGCTTCCATTGATTCAAATCTACTCCTTTGCCCTTTCAATGTATTGTCCATTTCTGTTATATTGGTATTAGTCTTCTGTATTTCTGTTTACAGGTTTTATATTGTTTCCAATCTATTTTGTCTGATTGTTTCTGTAGTGCATTTCTGAATTCTTTCTTATTTTCCTTGAGATTTCTGTCAATCATTTACAGGTACCTACATATCATTCTCCTGAATTCTTTTTCAGATAGCTCCAAGGCCTTTTTTTCCCTGAAAAACATTGTCTAGCTCTACTGCTTAGTCATTTGTTTGAGCTACTCTTGTCTTCTTTCTTCATATGAATAGTTGTTGTCCATTGCTTTTGAGACATTGTGGTGTTGTTGTATGTGTATTAAGCTGATGAAGTATGTTGGTGTAGTCTTTGGTACTCACCAACTCCCTCTTGGTGACCATGACTAGGAAATGAGTGTTGCACCGTTCTATGTTCGCTGTTTATGCAGTTCAGTTCATGGTGAACTTAGCTCATTTTGGTTGCTGCTGCTCTGGTTTTTGCCCAAAAGATTTTTGCCCAATTGGTGGGGTTGATGATGATACTGCTTAGGCTTGTCTTTATGATTGCACTTGCTGTATCCTGTCAGGTGATGCAAGAAGAGAAAACACACACACACACACACACACACACACACACACACGAGAAAGGGAATATGCACAAACAAATTAGCATACAACAGCAAAAACAGAAAACAATAGTTAAGTAAAAAATTAAAAAACAAACAGCAAAAAAACCCAAGTAGCAATGACTTTCTCTCCATCAGTAAGTGGTATCACTCTGTGCCACCTACAGGTGCCTTGTCTTCACAGTAGCTTGAGAAAGTTCAAGATGGCCATGTTGTGCCTGGCTGGTCTGCACAGATCAGCAGTCTTTGTTTCTTTCTTCTTCTTTTTTTCTCTCTCTAGTCCATGCATCCATTCAGATGCTGCTTGTAATGATAACTAGTCCAGTATTTACCAGGATTGACTTTGAAGATTTGGATCAGGGCCCTCCTGAACTGGGTTATTAGAATAACTCTTTCCTCCTTTAATGGGGCTCACAACCTTGGTGCTCACCGAACACCTGAAGAGAGAGAGCTTCCCTTGAGATGTATGTTGGTGGAGGCTGGCCTTACCTCTGGTTGCTTGAAGAGTGTGGGGAACAAGAAAAATGTATACATTTGTCTCTGCAAGCCACAGGTTGATTTCTACAACTCAAATACATTTCATGGTCTCACAAATGCTCACTATGGCTGTAGTATGTCCAGTGGGTCTCCACAGCTCAGCAGTCACTTATTTTTTTTAGCCGTATCTACTCAGCTCTCTCTCCTAGTAGGCATTCAATCCACTTTTCTATCCCTTCACATGAAGCTCAGAGCTCTAGGACTATCATCTGTACCTGTCTCATTTGGTTTTCTGTATCTTCATTATAGACTGTCCACCTACTTAATCCACCATCTTGCCCTGCTCTGCAGCTATTTCTCTAGAGTTCTTCAAATAATGGTGTTCTTCATTCCTTCCTGAAGAATTGTTTCTTTCTGTAATATATTTCTTTATTTGAAAATTTTTCTTTAATATTTCTTTATTATATGATTTCTGTTGATAGCCTTTATTAATTTATTTTTGTCTGATAATTTCTTCATGCTAAGTTTATTTCTGATGATATGTTTGTGAATTGTATGCCCTAAATTGGTAATTATTTCTTTTCATCACTTAATGATACTGTTACACTGTGTTCTGGTTTTCACTGTTAATATTGAAAAATTGGTTGTTAATCTTGTTTCTTTCTTTCCCCACTGCTGTTTTTATTTTCCTCTCTTTAGTTTTCAGCACACTTACAATATTGTCCTCTTGCACATTTTCTTTGTATTAATACTACTTTGTGTTGACTAATATCTTAAATCTCTGATTTAATTTGTATTGCTACTTTAGGGAATTCTTAGCATATTTTGCCAAATACTGATTTTGTTCTCTTTTCTCTTAAGTCTCCTTTTATGATTCTAATTCAGTTAGTCCAATTACCTACCCCATTTGTATTTTCTAGTCCCATCTAAGTTTCTAGCCTCATTTTATTTCTGTGCTTCATTCTTTATGTTATCTGCTGGTCTGGGTGTTTTCTGACATGTCTAGGCCTGGTGTGGTGCTGTGCGTTAATGAGCTGGACAGCAAAGTCAGTTTGAACTACAAGATTGCTGGTTCAAGCTCACCACTTGCTCTTCAGAAACTATACAGGTTCACTACGAGTAGAAACCACCTCGATGGAATTCAACAGCAATTGTTTAATTTGAAGTTAATTCATATAAAAGCCATTATCTTTCAGTTTAATAATTTTTATAATATATTTTGTTACCACTTTTTTCTTTTTTGGAGGTGTCCATATCGTAGTGGTTACGTATCGGGCTGCTAACCTCAAGGTTGGCAGTTAAAAAATACCAGCTGTTTCATGGGAGAAAGATGAAGCTTTCTGCTCCCATAAAGATTTACAGACTTGGAAATCCTGTGCAGGGTCACTATGAGTCGGAACTGACTCCACAGTACTTAACAACAACATATTTTCAATGGCTTATAAATTTCATTAGTATTTCATAAATAGCTTTTGATTTTTAAAAGAACGTTCTTCATTGTTAGCTTTCTTGTTTTCATTAATTTACACATTTATCTTGATTGTTATTTTCCTTACTATCCTTTTGCTCTATATGATTCTGTCTGGTCTGGATATTTTGTCTTGGCCTCTCTTCAAGCTCACTAATGCTTTTTCTAGTCACACTGTCTTCTTAGCCATTCCTCATAAATGTTATATGTGTTTCTACTTAGGGCTTTGCACTGGTTCTTTCCTCTGATTTGTGTGATATTTTCTAAATATGACATATCTTGTTATTTCATCTCAAATCTTTGCTCAAAGGCCACATTGATAATAAGAAAAAAAATAATAATTTCTATAATATTTTTGTTTTCATAAAATTCTTTATCATTTCCTCATTTTTTTGACAAAGGATTATTTGTTGTTGCTAAGTGTTGTTGAGCCAATTCTGACTCATAGCAACCCTGTATAGTGTTTCTGAGTCGTGGTTGGTGATTTTGAACCACCAACTTTGTGGCTAGTAGTCCAATGTTAATCTTTACATTACCACACCATGATACAAATCTTAGTGGCTTTAAATTCAGATAACTCTAATATATATATCACTTATCCTCAATCTCTTTGTTCCACTCTTTGGAAACCCTATACAGGGTCACTATGAGTCGGACATGAATCAATGGCACTTAATAACAACAAAGAAAATGCAAAAATCTAGACAAATTTCTGTCTCAAAATAATTGCTCAATGAATCTTTGGAATAATTGAATTAATTCCCTTATATATGGTCTTGAAACTAATTTTTGCCTATTTTAGATATTGCAATATTCTGCTAATTGTTACCATTTGGAAAGAGCATGGAGCTGTTGCATTAGGTGAAAGTACAACACGCGTAGCCTTAATGTATGTATAACACCATAGTGACTTACAGATTACTCAAAGATGAAAATTTCTCCTTATCTTCTGAAGCTCTGCAGCATTTACTCTTAATTGTTCAGCTTAACACTGAGTTTTAATTCAGAATTTTTAATAAAATGATAGTCATTTCATTTTTAGTTAGGTCAGTAATACAAAAGTCATTCTATTTTCACATATGAAACTTTTAAATACAAGAAGTGAGAGTCTTAGATAAATCTTGTAAGGATCTCTCATGTAAGACTAAAGTGAGTGACTTTTTAGGGCTTATATAGAAGGTTAGTATCTTGAAGATCTTCGTAATGTTCCATAGACTACCTCATCCAACGTTTCTGGTATTGGTGATTCTTAAGAAATTCATCTGGAAGCTGCATATAAATTTACATCTGCACAAGCATTTGCTCACAACTGCCTCCAAAAAAATGATTCAATTTCCTGTTACTTTTCCTTTCAAATTTCATGTGTATGCTTCCCATAAGAATCTTTTAACTCAGAATCTTATAGGAAAGGAATTTTTGGAAATGAAGCTGTTGGCATTTCCGCTGAGGAAAATTTAACAGGGAGGATCAATGATGCCTAGTTGACCACAGACAATCAGTTCTATTCTGTCTTATATAATCACTATATTCACCATATTTGATTGAAAGGTTTTAGTAAGTAAATTTTTTTTCATGGAGTTTCTCTGCATTTATAAATTTAGATTTGCATACATACTTTTAATTATTGTTACTACTACTCACAATAGTTATACGTTGCTTTTATTTCTTTCTTTTCATTTGTTGATCATTTTCTGCTTTTCCTTTTTCATTAAACTAATTTCTAAATGGAAAGAATTAATTTTTCTACTTTTGTGTCTCATTCCTGGCTGTAATCCAAATTGGATAATAACATTCACACTACCAGAAATTCCCTCTGAAATTTCAATGAGACAAAGTATTCTTTATTTTCTATAAAATTTTTTTCTTTAGGGGCTACTGGACTATTGTGACAATTCTTTCATATCAGAGGTGATACCTTAATCTGAGTTTTTCCAGTGTAATCTATCAAACATCATAAAAATGCTAGTTTACTTTTGCTGCTTCATAAATGAAGGATGTAGATTATTTCATTGCCATTAGCAAATGCAGCTAATAATATCACTATGTCTAATACCTGAGAATGGAAAGCTGGTCAGTAAAAGGGGAAGAAGTTGCTGTGTTTAACAGAAATGGAGTTTTCTGTCTTTTTTTTTTTTTTTTTTTTTTTTGTCCTTTTCCCACTGAAGATGACAATCTATTTCCCTGGTGAAATACAATAACTGATACATTTGAGTCTAGTTTTGTTTAATGCTACATAAGGGAAACATCAAAATATCAGTGAATGTTTTTAATATAGTCTCAGTGTAATATACAACATTGAGTATCATCTTTCTATAGGTAATTGCAAAATGAAAAAGTACTACCTGCTTGCTTCTAAATATATGAATGGCATTTCTGTTATTTTTACCCGGACTAAATGTGTTGGAGTCCCAGTGTGGTGCTGTTGGTTGATGCTGGTGACTGCAAAGTCAGTTTGAATTGCAAGGTTCGTGGTTCACTTCATGAGCTGTTCCTCAGAAACTCTATACAGAGTCACTATGGATCAGAACAAATTTGATGGCACTTACAACAACAAATAGGTTGGAAGAAGTACAGCCAGAATATTCCTTAGAATTCAGGATAGTGAGACTTCATCTCTCATAATTGGGACATATTACCAGGAGGGATCAGTCCCTAGAAAAGGACATCATGTTTGATAAAGTGGAGGGTCAATGAAAAAGAGGAAGACTGCCAATGAGATCGTTTGGCACAGTGACAGCAGCAACAGGCTCAAGCTTAACAACAATATTAAGGATGGCACAGGATTGGGCAATGTTTTGTTCTATTGTGCATAAAAATAAGGTCACTATGAGCTGGAACCGACTTGACATCATTGAACAACAACAAAATGACTCCAATTTTCAACATTCTGTTGTTTATAGGATATTACTAAACTTAGAACTTTTTTTGGTCAACTTTACTGAAGTATAATTTATATAATAAAATCATCCCACGTGTGTGCATAGTTCTATGAGTGCTAAAAATGTATATAGTTGCGTGACCATCACAAAAGTCAAGATATAAGAGCGTCATCACACTGAAAATTTCCTTGTGTCCCTTTGTTGTTAATCAGATGGAAGCCATCTGATTTTTATCTTTATAGTTTTATCTTTTAGATAATGTTAGATAGATGAGAATCATATTCTTTTGAGTCTGCCTTCTTCCACTTAGTATAATACATTTGATATTCATACATATTGTTGAGGTAGTATTAGTTTGTTTCTTTTAGTAAGTTTTATATTGTAGAATCAGCCACTGTATCATATTCAAACTCTTTTAAAGTTGGGTTCTACATTGTTGATGTTGTTAGGTGTCATCCAGGCAGTTGCAACTCACGGTGAACCCATGCATAACAGAATGAAACACTGCCCTATCTTGTGCCATCCTCACAATTGTTTTTTATGTTTGATGTCAATCCATCTAGTTGTGGGACTTCCTCCTTTTTATTGACACTCCACTTAAACAAGCATGATGCCCTTCTTTAGGTACAGATCCCGCCTGACAACAGGTACAAAGAATTAGAGATGAAGTCATGTCATTCTTGCTTCTAAGGAGCATTTTGGCTGCTGTACTTCTTCTAAGACAGATTCGTTTGTTCTTCAGGAAGTCCATGATACTTTCAATATTCTATTCCAACTGCTTTCAAGTTGATCCTGACTCATAGTGGCTCCCTGTGTGTCAGAGGTGTTGAAGTAGAACTGTGTACCACAGGGTTTTCATTGGCTGATTTTTCACAAGTATGCTGTTGTTGGTAAGTGCCATTGGGTTGGTTCCAATTCATAGCTATCATATAGAGGGTCTCCAAGAAATGGCTGATGAGTTTGAGACACCGACTTTGCAGTTCAAGCAGGCCTTGTCATTGAGTGCTTATTCTATATCACCATAGCTACAGGTTATGTTGGAAGACCAACACCAAAATTTAAATGTATCAATTATTTAATGATCTTCCTTTTTCGCTGTCCAATTTTCACTTGCTTATAAGGATACTGAAAATATCATGGCTTGTGTTAGGCACAACTTAGTCCTCAAAAGTCATTTGTTCTTGAAGACTTTAAAGAGGTCTTTTGCAGCAGATTTGCCTGATGCAATATATTAGTTGATTTCTTAATAGCTGTTTGTGGATCTAAGCAAAATGAAATCTTAGACAACTTCAGTCTTTTCTCCATTTATCATGATGTTTGTTATACATTGGTTTAGTTATGAAGATGTTTGTTTTCTTTACATTGAGGTGAAATTTGTACTGAAGACTAAAGCCTTTGATCATCATCAGCAAGTCTCTTAAGTCACTTTCACTTCCAGCAAATAAAGTTGTGTTTCTACATATTGCAGCTTGTTAATGAGTCTTTCTCCAATCTTTTTGCCACATTCTTCTTAAGATAATTTGTTTTTTTGGATCACTTCTCAGCATACCAAATGACAATGTATGATGAAAGGATACAACCATGGTACACACTTTTCCTGATTTTACACCATTCATTATCCCCTATTTTCAATTCTAACAGTTACTTCTTGCTCAATGTACAGGTTCCTCATGAGCACAATTAAGTTTTCTAGAATACCCATTCTTCACAATATTATCCATAGTTTGGTATGATTCACACCATTATATATTTTTGCATAGTCAAAAAAGTACAAGAAAATATCTCTCTGGTATTCTCTGCTTTTAAGCAAGATCCTTCTAATATCAGCGGCAATATCCCTTATTCCATGTCGTCTTCTGAATCTGGTTTGTATTGCTGACAATTCCCTGTCGATGTAATGGTGCAAGTGTTTTATAATTATTTTCAACAAAAGTTTACTTGCTTGTGATATTAATGATATTGATTAATGATTTCTGTATTCCATTGGCTCAAATATGGGTTTCTTTCAAATGTATGGACAGGTAGCTGTTTTACAAATTCTTGACATAGATGAGTGAAATCCTCCAGTGATTCACTGATGTGTTGAAAGATTTCAATTTGTATTCCATCAATTTCTGGAGTCTTGCTTTTTTTCAGTGTCTTCAGTGCAACTTGAACTTCCTCCTTCAGTGTCATAGGTTCTTCATCATAAGCTACCTCTTGAAATAGTTGAACAAGGAACAATTATTTTTGGCACACTGACTCTGTGTATTCCTTCCAGCTTCTGAGTGTACATAAATGCATATTTCAAATTCATGAGCACAACGTTTGTCCAACTCACTGAAATTCACAAGGAGAATACATTTAGGGAAAGTAATACAATTAAATCAGTTACACAAACTATGCTTTAAGGTTAAAATAATGCCTTTGTAAATTTAGACTGGTGAATGAAAGGTTTATGAAAAGCATCTGAATCTGCCAGGAATCTTATGATTAGATGGCTGAAAATAAATATTTATTGGAGTAATTTTTATCTAATAAATGTCAGAGGAAATACTGTTGCAATGTTCTTCACTAAGTGTTGCCCTAATTTAATTAATTAATCTACTACCATTTGGTTGTAAGACAGTACAATCAGTCATAAGATAATATTTAATTATATTCAAATCTGACCTTACCCTTTGGAATAATAGTGGAGTTTCAATTGCAATATCATGGATGTAACATTTTGCCACTGGTGTTTGCTTTTGATTGCATCTATTCAAGTATGTGATATTAAAGTACATTGCATCATTACCAACTATAAAGAAATGTATGAAATAAACTGAATAGATTTTGTGTACATTATATATTTGAACCAAAATAGTACATTGTCTTACATTTTAATGGAATCATAGAATGTCTTATATTTCCTCTATTGTAGAATTAAGGATAACAGTGTGATGATTTTTTCCTCCTCAGAAGCAAGACCTTATCATTTAATTGAAGACAAACATAGGATATTTTAAAAGGAAATTTACATAACAGAATGTTCCTACCATGAAGAGATAGAATGGGAAACAAAAACCTTTGAGTGGTCGCATCTCACTGTAGTATCAAAGCATTTTGCAAAAACATCTTTCCCTTTTTGTCCCCTTTGCCTGACAAGCCTTGAGTATTTTATTTGTATGCAAGTGAATGGCAGTTTATTGTGTCCCAGAGGATAAGGTATTAATGATCATTTGCTTCCTGCTGTGGGGCCTGTCATAATTTTGTAGTAAGAAGAGTGACAGAAGTAACGACCAATCAGTATGCTAATACTGCCTGAAAATAGGTAGTTAGTCCATTTTAACCAAGGTTTTCCTGCCAAATCTGTAGGTAATTTTCATTTAAAAAAATGCAATTTTTGATAGTATTGCAAATTGCTAGATGGAACCAGTTGAAGAAACCATGTATTTCTTTTGTGTGACAGTCAGACTTCTGTCTCAGCAGGTGTCTTCTGAGGAAAAAAGAAAGATTTCTAATCTGAGAGTCCATTTTGGTCAGCAAGAATCAATCACTAAAACATTCAGCAATTTGTTATATCAATATCTTAACATGGAGAATTCTATGCAGCATACGAAAATTAAGTCAAGTCTCTGACAAGTAAATAGAAGACAAGATCCTTAAAAATGATAGTTGAAAGCCAAATGAAAAATTCCTTGCATATTTTTACAATGTGATGTCATTCAATTTTTTTTTTTAACTGTTCTATTTGTTTCTTCAATTTTCATGGCTTTTCTTTTTTTAAAAGGGAAAAAATTCCTAAGACAATAGCTTTTCGTTCTAGCATTACATATTCAATATTTTATTTGTCATTTTAAAACACACAGCCTATATAGAGTGTCCTCTTGAACAGGGGGAAAAAGTGTTTCTTAAAATGATTTCTGAGTGTTTGCACAGCAAGTGAACACATGATTACAGAGGGATTAGTGGATTAAGGTATCGACAGTTGGCAGCCTTAAGGCTATAGATAAAAAGAGCTCCACATTCTATCCATAAAAATCACGTTTTATTCTTACCCACATACAAACAACACCAGCTATGTAAACTATAAGTAGAATTATTTTGAGAATACTACTGTCACCTAAATATGTTCATTATACAAAACAAAACAATAATAAAAAGCAACAATTCACATATGTATATAGATTTGCATGAAACACAAGGTAATATTCTCTAACATCACAAATATATTCAGAGAGTTCTGATTCATCCCTAGGGCTAAAGAAAGGGTTCTTTTCTATGTTTTAAGATTTGAATTTGATTATTTAAAAATGAAAACTTGTTAGATTGTAGTGATGACCAAGACTGTTGTCAGAAAAATATTTAATATATTTTAATAAAAATGTAAGTAGATTCAACAATGCAATTTCAGTTTTTGGAAAACAGAAACAAACCTTGTTTGCTGCCTGCTGATTTTTTTATATATGCAAATCTTTGTACATTTCAGAAAAACCTAGCTGCATCAAACAATCCCATAAACGTTTTACTGGTTTATGAGATGTTTGCAATAAATGTGATTGATGTTTTTTTTTTATAATTGCCTATTAAAAATACACTATTTTATGATTAAATACTTAGCCATATTACAGGCTACAGATTGACATCAATGCCAAAATGTTTGCTTAATCTGTTATTTTAATATAATTGAATATTTATTTTAGGTAGTTTATATATATATATATATATATTTAGTTTATACATGTTTTGTATTTCAATCAGTTTAAGCATATCTAGAAATACTGCTACTGTATCTTGGGGTTGGGAAATAGCTTTAAGCTACACACATACATGTAGTCACAAGGGTGAATAGCTATAATTATATTGGAGTTCATCCAAGGAATCAGCTATTCTGTTTACACTTACAGCCTCTTCAAATTAATGTACACCCCAAGCAAACATGCTGCAAATTGATTTTAATACTAAAAATTGTTGACCTTGTTACTGCAGTTTATTGACTATATTTCATAATGATATTATCTAACAAAAATTTAAAATTAATAATTGAATGTTCACTATGATTTCAACTATAAGTCTCCTCTCTAAGATTTTATAAAACCTGTTGGCTTAGTGTTGTTATTAAGTGCCCTCAGACCTCAAGTCGTAATTTAATGTAGTCAAACATAATTCAGGAAAATGGAAGTTTAGAATCTTGGTTTTAAAGTCCACTGAAATTGGAATAGTCTACTATAGGCAAGAGATTGAAGTTGTCAAGGACTTCATTCTTCTTAGATCAACTATCAACACTCGTGGAAGCAGCAGTCAAGAGATCAGATGACGTATTGCATTGGGCAAATCTGCTGCACAGGAACCTTTTAAAGTATTGAAGAGCAGAGATGTCAGCTTGAAGACTAAGGTGCGCCTGTCCCAAGCCATGGTATTTTCAATAACCTCATATGGATGTGAAAGCTGGACAGTGAATAAGAAGACCATAGAAGAATTGATGCCTTTGAGTTGTGGTATTGGAGGAGAATACTGAAAGTGCCATGGACTACCAAAAGAACCAATAGATCTGTTTTGGAAGAAGTGCAGCCAGAGTGCTCCTTGGAGGCCAGGATGACTAAGCTTTGGAGAAGGATGTCATGCTGGGTAAGGTGGAGGGTCAGAGAAAAAGAGGAAGACACCCAATGAGATGGATCAGCCAGGTGGCATCAATGATGGCGTCAAGTGTGGTGGCGGTAGTGAGGTTGGCCCAGGATCGGACATTGTTTCGTTCTGCTGTGCGTGGGGTCTCTATGAGTCGGTTCCGACTCGATGGCACCTGACAACAACAACAACAACTATAGGCAAAAATCAGAATAGACTACTGAGGGATCTTTTGACTTAGCCTGGAAATAGAGTTTGGCTCATGTCCAAGCATCCACTTTAGATTGGGATTATAAGAGGGTAAACAAGACACATTTGAGCTACTCTAGTTTTATGCTGTAGAGAAAAAAATGTTATATTCCATTTAGGCATAAGAGGATTTCAACACATCTTCTCCCTTCAATTTACCTTTAAAAGGAGAATTGCTGATCTGAGTCACAAACTGAACAGTACTACTGAGGATGGCCTCTGAGTCTATCAAATGATTTAACATATAAATTAATGATCATGTATATATTTTTTTCCTTTGAATGATATGATAGAATTTCCGATATTTAAAGATCCTTGTATCCTCAGGTATAAATATTCATTTTATTAGCATATAAATTCTAGTTTGACAATGGTCTATACATTAATGAGTGAGATTGGTTCAACTTTTAAAAAACTAGATTGACATCAGTTTTCTTATAAAGATACTAATAGTTATATTAAATGACAGGAGAAACTTTAAATAATAATTGATATCATCTAATACTAGTGATTTTTGTTATTGTTAATCATAAATCTTCAATTTCCCTTCTAATCTATCATAGGTAACTTTTCTAATAAATGTCATTCCCACTTGCTTTTCATAAGTTTTGACTATTTATATTGTGCTATGAAATGTTCTATGTCCTTTTTTAAAAAAAAATATTTTATTGTGAATTATGTGATAGTTTACATGGGAGAACATTAGCTTTACATTCATCCTATCATATATCATTTCATTGACATGGTTACAATCCCTTCCATGCATCATTAACCAACCAAAGGGTATACCCTGCAAGCCTGTCCCTTGGTCGTCAGCACACAGCCCCTCTCCCTCTCTGGGTATAAAGTCCCAGCCACTCCATCTCTCCACATCATTGTCTCTACCTCCATCTTTGGCATCACTGCTTCTCTGGGTAGGTTCCCGCTCTCCATTCTTCTCCCTTGAAGGTCCCAGGGACCTTCACTCCTAGACTGCAAAGTCAATCAATCCCCTCCTTTTGCTACAAAACATTTACCTTTACATTTCCAACCCTCACAATCAGTCCTGATAACAATTATTCACTAGTGTTATCACAAGAGATCTATCTGCATCACCTTTTATCAGCCCCGCCCAGACAGATTGGCTACTACTCATTGGAGATTCTACCTTCCTCCACACCCTCTGGATCTAGGTTTCCTCTTGAAAGCTTGTAAGCCATTAATTATTTTCAGCAAAATATTGCTTGCATGTGATATTCATGACATTGTTTGATAATTTTCACATTCTGTTGGATCACATTGGTGTGCATATACCTACTCATGTAATGGCTCATATTTCTTGTGAGTAAATACCAAGTAGAGGAATTGCTCAATCATAAGGTATTTCTATTTCCAACCTTCTGAGGAAGTGCCATATTGCTTTCCAGAGAGGTTGGACCATTTTGCAATCCCACCAGTAATGCAGGAGTGTCCCTGTCTCTCCACATCCCCTCCATCATTTATTGTTCTCTACTCTTTTGATCTTTGCTGTTATTGCTGGTGTGAGATGATATTTCATTGTTGTTTTGATTTGTTTCTCTCTAATGGCTAATGATCATGAACATTTCTTCATATGTTTGTTGGCTGCCTAGATCTCCTCCTTGGTGAAGTGTCTGTTCATGTCCTGTGCCCATCTTTTAATTGGGTTATTTGTCTTTTTCTTGTAGAGGTGTTGTAGTTTCCTATATAAATTTTAGAAATGAGTCCCTTGTCTGATGTGTCATTGCAAAAGATTTTTTCCCATTCTGTGCCTTCCCTTTTTACCCATCTGGTTAAGACTTCTGATGCACATAAGTTTTTAATTTTTAGTATGTCTCAATCATCTATTTTGTCTACTTTTGTTTGTGTAGTTTTCAAAATGTTTGGTAGTTTGTGCCTTCCCTGAATTAGTGCCCTCACATATGTCTCTAGTTTTTCATTGATGGCCTTCATAATTCTGGGATTCACATTTAGGTCTTTAATCCATGTTGAGTTGGTTTTTGTATAAGGTGTGAGGTGAAGGTCTTATTTCAATCTTTTGCATATCACTTTCCAGTTCAGCCAGCACCATCTGTTGAAGACACTATCACCTCCCCATGCGATATATTTAGGTACTTTGTCAAAAATCAGTTGGCTGTATGTAGATGGGTTAATTTCTGGATTCTCGATTCTGTTCCATTGATCTATGTATCATTCATTGTACCAGTACCAAGCTGTTTTCACCACTGTAGCCGTGTAGTAAATTTTGAAGTCGGGGAGTAAGAGGCCTCCAAACCTATTCTTCTTCTTAAGCAGTGCTTTGCTTATCCTGGGTCTCTTTCCTTTCCATATAAAGTTTGTAATTGTTTTGTCCATGCCTTTGAAGAATGTTATTGGAATCTGGATTGGGATTGCATTATATATGTAAATTGCTTTGGACAGTATTGACATTTTCACAATGTTAAGTCTTCCTATCCAGGAGCATGGTACATTCTCCCATTTTTTTAGGTGTCTTTTGGTTTCTTGTAGTAGTGTTCTGTAGTTTTCTTTGTATATACTTTCTGATTGCCTCCAAATAGATGTGATCAGGAGATCACTTATCTTATTATTCAACTCACTGTAGTTTTAGCAAGTGTTAGCTATCCATCTGGTATATAGCAGTTGGTATTGACCCTTGCCTGGAAGGTGGGATTTTATAGGATATGATTGTAGTTTGGCTATATGACTGCAATTGCTGTCTCTTCTTGGGTAACATTAGGAAAGAAAGAGCACCTCCCAAGGTAAAAGGAGGACCAAGAAATAAAAATCAAAACAACAACAACAAAACAGATCAGATACTTAAGTCTATAATCACTAGAAAAAGTAAAAAAGAAAGAAAAATGATCTATAGCAAAATATGAGTAAGATTTTAATGCCCCTCTCTCTGCTTCTTGCCTTCAAGTCTTCTGAGAAATTTCAACATGTTACCATTGCTCCTTATGAGATAATTCAATGCTTAATTTTTGGCCTCTGTCCTTCTTTGTCTGTCTCTCTCCCCCTTCTCAAACTTGTTCAAGGTGTTTCTCCTAGTGAGACACAGCCCAGGGCTAACTTGAGCCATTTTAGGAGACTTTTCCATTTTATTCTGTTCTTGTGGATTCCTCCCCCATCTTCAATTCTGCTCCCAGTGGTATTTGCTGAGCAGATCTGTGCATACACATACATAGGAGAACCCTCTGGTGGTGTGGTGTGTCCATTCTCTTAGGCACTCCCTGTAAACAACAGAGTTAAGGTTTACAGATAGAGACAAATGAACAGAAAAAAATGTCCACACCTTTATCTCCAGTGATCAGCCAGACCCCTGAAATGAGAGCTCTTCCCTGCTCTTGAATCAGCTCCATCACAGCCAAGATGATCACTCAGGGACCTGCCAGCAGCTGCAGGTCAGAATGCACCACCTTTCTTGCTTCTGCTACAAATTCCATTAGCAGTGAGACTTTGATCCTTCTAAATATTCCTTTATATGTAGTTCAGAGTTTGGGGACCATCCCCTGAACTGGCTTTGTTCAGTATTCTGTGTTCTTACTGGTGGAGTCTGCACAATGTCTCTCCCTAATCTGCCATCAAGCCCCACCTCCCCCTGAAATGTTCTTTTTAATGATGAATGCAACATCATTATTCTTGAATTTTAGTTTGTAGCATAGTAAACCATATTATGATCAGACTCAAAAGGGGCAATGTGAATCCATTTTGGCTCACTAATGTCTAAGATATTGATCTTACTCCATTCCATTTCATTTTTAACAGTTTCCAGTTTTCCTAGATTCATACTTTTTATTCCACATTCTGATTATTAATGGATTTTAGCAGCTGTTTCTCCTCATTTTCATTTGTGCCCATGAGCAAATGAAGGTCCCAGAAGTTTTACTCAATTTGCATCATCATGGTCTACTTTACTTTGAGTAGGAAACTCACACCTAGTCATATTTTGAGTACCTTCCAACCTTAGGCAGAATATCTGACAATGTTACACTGATATTCACAAGATTTTCAGCGGCTAAGCGTTCAGAAGTTGTTGCCTTTCCTTCACCTGTCTTAGTCTCAAAGCTCAGCTGAAACCTGTCAACCATGGATTAGCATACTATGCTGGCATTTAAAACACCTGTAGCATAGCTTCCAGCATCACCACAACATGCAAGCCACCACAGTCCAACAACTTTACAGAGGAGTGGTGGATAGTGGATTTACTGTCATATACAAGAACAAATCTAAATGCCACCATTTGTCTGTCATTTACTAAAGTAACATTTAATTTGGTGGGATGCAGATGATTTACTTACTAAATGGCAAATTATGTAATTGGCTATTCATCTAGGATGAACATTTTTATAAACTAAAATTTAAATTCATAAATTAATATGCTAGGAGAAGTGGCAGAAGATCATGAAAGGGTGTTCTACCTCTATGGAAGCAAAAAATCTAAATTAGAGTAATAAAATTATTTCACTTTATGTACTTCATATTGGGAAAATTAAATCAAGTGATAACACCTGCTGCTCACAGTTTTGTAGTATTCTCATACCTTGCTGATGGAAACGTGAATTGTTACAGCTGTTTTGAAAGATAAATGGGTCTTTCTACTAAGCAATATGACTCCTGAGACTGTATTTCAAATACATTAAAGCACAAATATATAATTATTTTCTTCATAAGCGTGTTTATTACATTTTTCTAGAAGAAAGTGTAAACAAATGATTGCTTAGGAAAAGAAGGATGGCTGAATAACTATTGCTATATCCATGGCAAGATATTCATACCAGAACTCATGTATTTTTATGCATCAGTTAAAATCAAAATCTAATTTCTACATCAAATAATAAAAGCAAAAAGTCAAGCAGTGAAAGGAAACTGTGATCCTATTTTTGTAAAACCAATGACAAAAATTTATAAAACGACCAGGTTTACTGGCCAGAAAGAATCTGGAGGACCTTGAGACTATGGCCTTCAACCACCCTTCATATCTGGAAAAGACTCACCCTCATGGTTGATCTCGAATGAAAGGTTATCCAATTCTGTGCCATCTTCTCACTCATTGGTATGTTTGAGTCCGTTATTGTGGCTATTGTTTCAATGCATCTCATCAAGGATTTTCATTGTTTTCACTGAGTTTCTACCAAACAGGTGTTCTTTTCTAGTCTTTGGTTATTCCTGGTGATGTGCCTGAAGTAAGCTAAGTCAAAGTTTTACCCTCCTCCCTTCTAAGGAATATTCTGATTGTATTTCTTCAGAAACTAATTTATTGATTTTGCTGGAAGCCTGAGTCATATTCGGTATTCTTTTACAACACCACAACGAGAGCATCAATTTTCTATCTACCTATCTATATTTCATCATGTAGCATGTAGAAGGTATAGAAACACACACAACAGGATATAAAATTGGTTACTTAAACTCTAGCAGGTTTGGAAATTGAAGTATGGAAGGGAGTAGGAAAACAGTTAAAAGAAAAACCCAAAACTGCGTGGTATGTACTGAATTAAAGAAGATGAATGAAAGAGGATCATAAGATGTTAATGGTGATTATCTTACGAGTTGTTGTTAAGTGCCATTGAGTAGATTCCGACCCATAGTGACCCTGTATAGTGTTTCCAAGGAGCAGCTAGTGAGCTTGAACCACCAAAGTCATTTGACTTTGCAGTCTCACTCATTAGCCCACAGCGCTGCACCAGGAGGGCATTAATCTAATTTTTATCTTCTTCCTTAAATTTTAAAATACATTTTGATCTTTTATTATGTTTGCATTTTTGTCATAGATATGGACAATTGTAGTTTTTTTTTAATTTATGGGATAAAATGTAGAACAATCTTATAAAATAAATCCCTGTTAGAGAAATGTGTACAAACAAAAATTTTTTGTTCAATGCCATCTAATAGGTTCTGATTCATAGTAACCGACTCATTCATAGGATTTCCAGAGTTATAAATCTTTGCAGGAGCAGAAAGCCTTACCTTTCTCCTGCCAAGCAGCTGTTGGAATTGAAACACTGATCTTGTTATCAGTAGTCCAGTGCTTATTCTACAGTACCACTGTTAGAGAATAGAAATGGAAAACCAAAGAACCAGAAGTTGTCAACCCTCTCTAAACAATAGCTGGGGAAAGTGCAACAAGGTACTAAAAACTCCAGGGACAAGTATTTAGATATTTCCAGAACAAAGTAATAAGATTATTAAACCCTAATACCATTAAACTTTAAAATCACATAACTAAGATTGCATTATCATCAAACACAATTTGATTATAGTTAACTTCCTATGTACTTTCCATAGGGAAAGAATTAGCTCCCTATGTTCACAGGAATTTGCCATTCAATGGGGATTATTTTTTACCTTGTATTTCTCTCTGGCATTCTAGCAGTAATGTTAGGTTTCCTTGAATTAAAAAAAAAAAAAAAAAAAATCTAGCTTCTGAGATTATAGGGACAACAACTATATCCTAATATGATGAACTCACAGAGAATACTTTTAGGTTGTTGGTGTCTGCCCAGATCCTCCTAGTAATATTTTCACCTCTGAATTCATCCCTACAGCATACCCATTCCTTCATTCATTCTTTGCTCATTCTCAAATTAAACTTGAGAGAAGGCTAATGACTCTCTTAAAGTAAATCTCTTATCTATACCCATTATCTAAGTTTCATAACTCTTTATTAAAATTTTTTCTTGGCATTTAGTTTTGGTGCTTCAGAAAACCAGTCCAGCAAAAACCCAAATTAAAGTTCAGTCATTGTTTGCTCCCACATCTTATCCTCCTTTAGAATTCCTAGTTCTAATAAGTGGCATCACCAGCTGAAAAAAAAAACTGGAAAATTATATCATTGTGGGAACAGTATTTGTTACTCCTACCCACATTCAATCTAGCACCAGTTCTTTTCTGATTTATTGATATAAATACCTCTCAGTTTATCTTTTTGTCTCTAGTTGTACTGCCAGCACAGCACACCAGTCTCCATCATCATCTCATCCCAGAGCTCCTGTAATTGCCACATAACTCATCTCCTCATCCATCTTGGAATCCTTCTGTTCTAGTGTCCATCCTACAATTTAAAAAATAAATTAAATATAATTACTTCAGTGGTTTTGATTATGTTTAGAATAAAGATTTGAATGTTTCAATGGCCTACAGGACTCTACATACACAGATCTCAATTACCTTTATGGTCTTAAATTAGACTGCTGTCTGTCCTTGCTGTCAACATTATTCATGGATTTTGGTCCCTTCTTCAGATGTGCTTTGCTGCCTCAAGATCTAGTTCCATATAATTTCACTTTTTTGCTGGAAACACAACTCAATCCTTTCCTCCTGCAAATCCTGCCAAATAGCTTCCATCATCCAGCAGTTCTAGGCTCAGATGGAACTTTTCTGTACTGTTCAGCCCCAGTACTTCTCATAGTTTCTAATCACTGGCTGGAATGATCATTTTGTAAGTATTTTCACAGTTACACTAACAACCATAGGTTCTATGAAGGTAGAGTATAAATCCATTTACTAAAAATCATGTCCTTTCCATCTACAACACCAAACACAGGATCCAACAGAAAACATACTCAATAATTTGTATACTGTCTAAATGTCATGTATCAGAATTCTCTTCTACATACACCCTTGGGTTTTTATCTTTGAGACTTTTCCTGGATAACTTTTTTTTGCTATTATCAAATTTATATATATATATATAATTGCCAGAGAAAAAATTCAATTATTTTATTCAGCTGGTAAGGTTTTGTTTGCATTAAATTAAAAAAAATATATATTTAAATATTGTGGATTGAGTGAAAGTTTACAGGG
>NW_006409008.1:496803-507872 GCF_000296735.1 Chrysochloris asiatica | reverse complement strand
CAGCTTATTTCCTTTTTTGTCTGCTTGTCCTGCTTCACAATACCCGTTCAAGTCCTTTTTCTAGTTGTAAACCGTTCAGGGCCGGCTGTGGCCATTTGATTTTAATTGGAAACTGTCTCTTTAAATTTTGAGGACATCTGTGTGCAGGCATAGTAGAACCTTCCGAGAGTGGGGCTGGGGTGCACACTAGCTCAGGCACCCCTATAGTCACCAGAATGGAGGTACGCAGAGAGCAAGAGACCAATGAACAGCTTCCCAAAGAAAAGAATGTCCACACCATTATCTCTGTGGTTCTGTCAGGCGTCTGTGGCCGTTCCGATCCTTCACCTGCCTGATCTCACCCAAGATGTCAGCACCTGGAGCAGCTGAGCATCCCGGACTAAAAAGCAATGGATTTCTTGCTTCTGCCACAAATTCCTCTAGCTGTAAGCCTTCCAACCTTTTAAATATTCCTTTATATATGGTTCAGAGTTCTGGGATCATCCCCTGAGCTTACTTGGTTGGGTATTCTATGTTGCTGCTGGTGAAGCTCTTTACTGCACTGCCACTCGATCCACCATCTTGTTTGTTGTCTATATACTCATATTTTAATTGATTGATTCTGTTTTGTGGTTTTACAGTTTTACATTGTAAGAGCCTAATATAAAGGAGCTCTGGTAGTGTAGTTGTTAAGAATCAGGCTGTGAACCGCAAGGTCAGCAGTTCAAAACTACCAGCTGCTCTGCAGGAGAAAGATGAGGCTTTCTACTGCCGTAAAGTTTTACAGCCTTTGAAACCTTGTTCAGGGTCGCTATGGGTAGGAACTGATTCGACAGCACTTAACAACAACAACAATATATATGAAAAGCTAATTTTTCCTATTAACATAGGTTCTACATAGTCTGTATAGAAAATAGATACTGAAGTTAAGCAAATGAGACATAATATATTTTAAAAACTAGCTGCTTTCAAGCTGACTCTGATTCATGATGTGTCAAAGTTGTCAGAGTAGAACTGTGTACCACAGGATGTTCAATAACTGATTTTTCACAAGTATCTCTACAAGCTATACTTCCAAGATATCTTGGGTAGATTCAGTCTACCAGCTTTTGATTAATATCTAAGCATATTGATTTCACCAACCATTGATTCCATCATAATATATAGGAAACATGGTGTTGTAGGATAAGCGCTGGACTACTAATCAAGTAGTCAGTTGTTCAAGCTCCCCAGCCATTCCTTTATACAGGGTTGTTATGAATTGGCACCAACTTGATGATACTTAGCAACAACAACACCAAATAACTAGGAAATTATATTGGAAAAGATTGTATATAAATCATATTTCTAGACTTATAATTCTTAGGAAATATTTATATCCTAACTATGCCTGTGTATTCCACAACACCCAGCACAAGGGATTCCACTTAGTGGGCAGTCACTTATATATAATTAATGCCTCATCTCAGAAAATGTTTGCGAAGAATTAACATTTTCAACATGATCATTTTGTGTTAAGCTAATTATTTTTTCCCTTTCTAAGTCAACAAATGTGTGAAATCAAATAAGGACCCTCATACATGAAGACTATAAATAACACATTTCTAAATCAATATATATTTTCTTCAAGATTAATTTAAATGTGAACAAATTTGTCCCTGAGAAAATCAATTTAAATTTAACATATTAACTTAGGAAGACATGAGATCAAATTTACTAGGTTCATTAATCTTAGGGAATTACATTTCAGAAATCTGATATTTTCTAGTAGTAGGTTCCAAGAGTAATATTTAGTAGCCTGTCAAATATGTGCTTGTCATGTATATTGACATTAGAGATCAGAAAAATAAATGTTTAAAAGTTTTATAGTTTTTTTTTTTCTTTGCAGACTCACTAAGTGTAATCTTGAATTTTAATAAAGTAGTACACTACTGTACATTAATCTCTAACTTCATCCTTACAGAGGTCTCAGCCTGTCTCTGAGTTGCACTGCTACCATTCTTGTTAAGTCTTGATTACTTAGATTATGACTGAATGACATTATCTACTATGAAAGAAGCTACAAATATTTGTATAATTGGTTTTTAAATAACACACTGATAATTTCTTGTGAATTTTCTTGAAATTTGGAACAGATTAAATAAATACAGAGTAAATGAATCTTATTGGTACATTGTCCAGGAATAACTTGAAACATAGTTTTGCAAGAACTTAAAAACTTTGAAAGTAGAAATTGTATTTATTTAAAAAGTAAACAGGCAATGAAAATGCAAAAGAATATCATAGTAACTAAAAGGGCACAAGTATATATAGGATTCAATAGCATGACTGGGATCTGTAGCTCTACCTGCATTAGTTGACATTTCCTTTCTAGGAAGCTATTGACTGAAGTAGAGACAGAATGCTCCTTAGAAGTCAGGATGACGAGATTTTGTCTCTCTGACTTTGGACTAGGGACCAGTCCCTGGAGTAGGACATCATTCTTGGTAAAGTGGAGGGTCAATGAGAAAGAAGACTTCCAACAAGATGGATTGGCACAGTGACAGCAGCAATGGGCTCTAGCACAGCAACGATTGTGATGTTGGCAAAGAACCAGGTATTGTTTCATTCTGTTGTTCATAAAATACTGACTCAATGGAACCTAAAAACAACATTGACAATGAACTCACAGAAATTCAAGCTAGATTCAGATAAGGACATGGAACAAGGGATATCGTTGCTGATGTCAGATGGATCTCGGTTGAAAGCAGAAACTGCCACACAGATGTTTACTTGTGCTTTATTGATTATGGAAAGGCATTTGACTATGTAGAACGTAACAACCTATGGATAACTTTGGAAAGAAAGGGTATTCCAGAACACTTAATTGTGCTCATGAGGAGCCTGCACATAGACCAAGAGGTAGTTGTTTAAACAGAATAAGGGTCTACCAAATGGTTCACAATCAGGAAAAGTGTGCAGAAGTGTTGTATCCTTTCATCATACTTATTCAATTTGCATGTTGAGCAGATAATTTGTTAAACTGGATTATATGTAGAATAATGAGGCATCAGGATTGGATGAAGTTTCATTAACAACCGGCAGTATTCAGATGACACAACTTTGCTTCCTGGGAAAGAAGAGGAATTGACTTATTGATGAAGATCAAAGTCTAATGTCTTCAGTGTGGATTGTATCTCAGGGAAAAGAAAACAAAAATTCTTACAATTGGACCAATAAATAACATCATGGTAAATGAAGAAACAAAGTTGTCAAAGACATCAATTTACTTGAATCCACAATAAACACTCATGGAAGCAGCAGTCAAGATATTAAAAGACTCATTGCATGAGACAAATCTGTGGCAAATGATCTCCAAAAGTGTTAAGGGAATCCTGGTGTGTTGTTACAGGATAAGCAAAATACTGCTAACTACCAGTGGCTCATTGGAAACCCTATTCAGTGTTGCTGTGAGTTGGAACCTACTCAACAGCACTTAACAACAACAGCAAAATGTTAATTAGCAAAGATGTCAGTTTGAGGACCAAGCTTCTCCTGACCTAAGCCATGATATTTTAAATCAATTTATGTGCATGTGGAAGTTGGACAATTATTAAGGAAGACCATAGAAAAATTGATACATTAGGACCAGTCACTGGAGAAGGATTTCAAGCTTGGTAAACTGAAGAGTCATCAATAAAGAGGAAATGAAATGTATTGACAAATGGCAACAACAATGGATTCAAACATAACAATAATTATAAGAATGGTGCCGGACTGGAAGTGTTTTGTTATGTTGTGCATAGGGTCTTTATAAGTCAGAAGTGACTAGAAGGCACTGAAGAACAACATTGACTAGACTATGAAATATTGAGCCTGGTGTGACATCCATAGCTTCATAAAAACACTTCTTTTTTTGACATGGCAGGGACATTGCTTCCTTGTCACCTACTTTCTCACTTGCTAATTGATTGTTGTTGTTAGTTGCCATAGAGTCAGTACCAACTCATAGCTACCTTACGCACAATGGACTGAAATCCTGACTCTTCCTGGGCAAATCGTACAATCGTTGTTACGCTTGAGCCCATTGCTACTGACATTTGGATCTTTGATAAGTACTTGTATTCATTTAAACCGAATAATATTTTATTAGTCCTTGCATTTATTTAAAATAATTATAATTTACTACTTACTAATTATAGGCCTGGTGTGGTGCTGTAGGATAACTTATAGGACTACAAGTTTGGTTTGAAACATAAGGTCGGAAGTTCAAACTCACCAATCACTATTTGGAAACCCTATACAGAGTTGGAACCAACTTGATGGTACTTAACAACAACCATAGTAATTATGTTGTTGTTGTTGCAAAGTGCCGTCGAGTCGGTTCCGACCCATAGCGACCCTGTACAGGGTTTCCGAGGCTGTAAATCTTTACGGGAGCAGAACGCCTCATCTTTCTCCCGCGGAGCAGCTGGTAGTTTCGAACTGCTGGCCTTAAGGTTCGCAGCCCGATTCGTAACCACTACGCTACCAGAGTAATCATGTTTTATTAACAGTACCTGAATCAATGCATTTCAAACAACAATAAGTCTAGGACAACATAATTTGAAAACCAGCATTTCATAAGCTCCAGCTAATCAAGCTATATAATTTGGGACTGGGTAATGCATCTGCACCCAAATAACAAAAATTGAGTAGTGAGGATTTTCAAGCATTCATTCTCATCCAGGATTTTGTGATTTCAGAAAGAATGTTATTATTATCTTTCATCATTATGATTTAGATGAGGGCCATCCTGGTGTGGCACTGTGGGCTAATGTGTCAGACTGCAAAGTCATTTGAATTGTAAGATTGGTGGTTCAAGCTTACCAGCTGCTCCTTGGAAACCTTATACAGGGTCGCTATGGGTCAGAATCGACTTGATGGCACTTAATAACAACAACAACAACAACAACTGGTATAAGAAAGTCTGTGAAATAAAGTCAATATGAAATGAAATAGAATGGTACACCCTTTCACTATTTAATACATACAGTAGAATAGTAAGACTCTACCTATTTAAATATTATTCTTTCCTTTGGCATGCAGTTAAATATTACCCAACTTTATAGGAAAATATTTAATGATAGTCAATAGAGAATGATATATTTCAGTGAAATATAGTTTGTCAATGGTCAACTATGTTTTCTTCAGCTGCTTGAACAGATTTCCAAGATTGCAATAAGACTTGCCATCTACAATTTTTTTTTTTAATGTTTTATTGTGACTTGTGTGATAGTCTACGTGGGAGAACATCAGCTTTACATTCATTCCATCATCCATCATTTCATTGGCATAGTTATCATCCTGACCATGCATCCTCACCCAACCAAGGGGTGTATGCCATCCACAATTCTTGATAACTATAAAAGAATGTGTGAGTGTGATGGGGTTTGGGAATCTGTACATTATGATTTTTATGTAATATGTTGTTTGGTGGTAGTGATGGTTATGGGCCATGGAAGTTGGTTCTGACTCATAGCAACCCTGTATAGGGTTTCCAAGGCTTTCAAATCTTCAAGGGAGCAGAAAGCCTCATAATTCTACCATAAAATGACTAGCAGGCTAGAACTGAGGGCCTGGTGGTTTGAAGTACAGTGCTCATTGTAAGGAGTCACTGTGCTCCCCTTATATATACATGCTGTTGTTATTAAGTGCTGTCAAGTCAATTCTGATGAGTTTGAACTACTGATCCTGTGATTCAAACTGACCTTGTGGTCCAGTGCTTTATCCCACAGCCCCACACCAGGACTCCATTATATATACATAGATAGCGTTTTATTTTTTTAACTTTTCATTGTGAATTGAGTGAAGGCTTATGTACAAGATCATCAGCTTTATATTCTACACATCATACTTTGTTCATCTCAGTGATTGCAATCTCCTCCATGCAGTAGCAGTTACCCAGCTTCCTCCCTGTGGTTCCTATCTGTATTCCATCCACTTTCTCATCCCTTTTATAATTTTGCCTGTAGGTAAATGTAGTCCTTTTGATTTTGAATTGATTGTCCATTCCATGGTGAACATACTTTACTAGTGATGTTGTCCCTGCTATAAACTTATCTACTCTTTGGCTGAAAATGGGACCATGAGGCTGAGTCTTTCCAGATATGAAGGATGGTTGAAGGCCATAGTCTCGAGGTCCTCCAGATTCTTTCTGACCAGTAAACTTGGTCTTTTTAAAAATTTTTATTATTAACAATTTTGAGTTTTGTTCCACGTTTTCTCCCACTCTACCTGGGACCTTCTAATGTGACCCCTTTCAGAGCAGTTGGTAGTGGTAGCCAGGCATCATCAATTACTGAGTTGTGGAGACTGAGGTTCACATATTCCATTAGTATGTTGTACTAATTAATTCCAAGTACCTTCAATTCTCATTACTCCTTTGTTTCAGCACATGGAGAGACCAGTAGCTGCACTTTGTTGTTGTTAAGTGCTGTCGAGTCGATTCCAACTAGCGACACTGTATAGGGTTTCTAAGGAGCAGCTGGTGAGCTTGAATCATCGATCTTGCTGTTCAAATGACTTTGCAGTTCAACGCACTAGCCTACAACGCCACATCAGGACTGCACTTTAGATGGCTGTTTATGAGCTTTTAAGATCCCAGAAGCTATTCACCCAAGTAGAATGTAGAACATTGTAGTTGTGCACTATGTTTTGCCAATTGACCGTAGAGTCTCCTGAAACCACAGTCCTGAGTCCCAAGGCCCAACAACTCATTGCCTTAAGATATCTGATAATATCAGAAATTTTCTTCATTTTGCCTATTGTGTACATCACCACATTCATAGTTACCTTTGCAGGTATGGTAAATGTCCTTCTATCCTCTTTCAAACTTATGTATTTGTTGGTATAGTCCTACTCTTCATTCCACACTCATTCAGCCTGTGCCTCTGTCCATGTATCTACCCGTAGAACACTTTGTTTCAAGATTGTGTATATAACACTATCTCTAGCCCCTGTAACCCTTACAGACTACCCTATGCCTTCACCTGTCTTCATCATTCTTCTATCAACCTCCCTCTTCTTTGTCTATTGCCCTCCCCATCACCTTAGTTAACATTTCATGGTGTGGGTTCTAGGATAAGAACTGAAATGCAAAGTCAGTTTAAATGGCAATGTTGGCAGTTCAAACCTAGAAGTCACTCCTCAGAAACCCTATACAGGTTTGCTATGAGTCAGGACTGACTCAACAGCACTTAATAACAAAAACTCTCTAGCCAGTCAATTACTCTCCCTCCTCTCTCATCCCTGGTAACAATCAAAGAATGTTTCTTTTAGTATGAAAACTTTTTCGTGAGTTTTTACAGTAGTGGTCTCATACAATATTTGTCCTTTTGTGACTGATTTCACTCAGCATAATATTCTCTAGGTTCATCCATGTTATGAGGTGTTTCACAGGCTTATAAAGTTATTCTTTAGTGTTACATAGTATACCGTTGTGTGTATGTACCAAAGTTTGTTTATCCAAGTCTTCCGTTTATGAGCATTTAGGCTGTCTCCTTTTTTTTTTTACTGTGAATAGTGCTGCGATGAACATCAATGTGCATGTTCTGGCTGTTATTTCTTGCGAATATGTACCAAGTAGAGAGATTTCTGGGTCATGCGGTAATTCTATTTCCAAATTTCTGAGAATGCACCATATTTCCACAGTGGTTGAACCATTTGCAGTCCCACCAGCAATGTAGGAAGGTCCCTGTCTCTCTGTACTTTCACTAGTATTTGTTGTTTTCTGTTTTTTTGGTTTTGTATTTTAAACTTTGCTATTAATGCTTGTTGTTGTTAAATGTTGTTAAGTGGACTCCAATCCATATTGACCCTTTACAGGTTTCGAAGGAACATCTGGTGTGCTTCAACCGCCAAACCTGGGGTTCACAGTTCAGTGCTTATCTCCCAGCACCACACCAGGTGTTCTATTAATACTTAGGTGAGATATCTCATTGTTGTTTTGGTTTGCATCATTTTAATGGCTAATAATCATCAACATTTCTTCATGTATTTGTTGGTTGCCTGAATGTCTTCCTTGGTGAAGTGTCTGTTCATGTCCTGTGACCATTTAAAAATTTTTGGGGTCTTTTTCTTGTATGTTGTTGTTAAGTGCTGTTGAGTCGGTTCTGACCCATAGCGACCCTGTATAGTGTTTCCAAGGAGCAGTTGGTGAGCTTGAACCTCTAACCTTGCAGTTCAAATGATTTTGCAGTCTGAGGCATTAGCTCACAGCACCACACCAGGACTACTTGTATAGGTGTTGTTAAGTGCTATCAAGTTGGTTCGGACATAGAGCAAGCCTGTGTAGAGTTTCCAAGGAGAACCTGGTGAGTTTGAACAACTGACCTCATGGTTTATAGTCCAGTGCTGATCCTACAGTGCCACAATAGTTTTCTATAAATTGTACAGATTACGCCCTTGACTGGTATGTCATTGCAAAAAGTTTTCTCACTATTTATGGGCTTCCCTTCACTCATTTGGTGAAACCTTTTGATGCACATACATGTCTACTTTTTAGAAGGTCCGCAGTCATCTATTTTTACTTTTTGTGTGTTTCTAGTAATGTTTACCAGTGTATTATGCCATGTATTGGAGCCTCTAAATTTGTCCCTGTTTTTTCATTGGTGATCTTTGTAGTTCTAAGTTTTGCATTTAGGTCTTCAATTCACTTTGCGTTTGTTTTTTTATATGATGTAAGATATGGGTCTTGGTTCATTCATCTCAAATGAATTTCTAGTTTTGCCAGTACCAGTTGTTGAAGAAACTGTCTCTTTTTCATTTAATATATTTTGCCTAATTGTCAAAGATTAGCTGACTGTATGTGAATGAATTTACTTCTGGGTTCTCAATTCTGTTCCATTGATCTATGTATCTTTTATTGTACTGGCACCAGACTGTTTTTACCATTTTGGCTGTGTAATGGATTTTGAGATTAAGGAGTGAGAGGTCCCCACTTTTGTTCTTCTGAAGCAGTGTTTTGCTTATCCAAGATCTCTTTCTTATAAAGTTCATGAAAGTTTTTTTTCATCTTTTATAGAATCATGTTGAAATTTAGACTTGGATTATATCGTATATATAGATCACTTTTGATAGTATTGACATTTTCACAATCTTAAATCTTAAACCTATTAATGATCATGGCATATTCATCCATTTTGTAAATCTCTTTTGGCTTCTTGTAGTGGTGTTTTTGTAGTTATCTTTGTATAGGTCTTTTGTTCTCTGTTTATATGTATTCTTAAGTATTTCATCTTTTGAGTGGCTATTGTAAATGGTGTTTTCCTAATTTCCTTTTCAGAGCTGTCTTTATTAGTGTAGAGGAATCCAACTGATTTTGATATATTGATCTTGTACACTGGAATTTGCTGATTCTTTCAATGAGTTCCAATAATTTATTTGCTAAGTCTTTGGGATTGTCTACATAAAGCATCAGATCATCTGCAAATAAAGAGAGTTTTAATCCTTCTTTACCAATTCAGATTCCTTTTATTTCCCTTTCTTGCTTTATAGTTCTAGCTAAGACTTCCAACACAATATTGTATAAGAGTGATGATAAGTGCATCCTTGTCTTGTTACTGTTCATAAAGGGAATGTTTTCGATTTTTCTCCATTGAGAGTAATGTTGTCTGTTGGATCTGTCTATATGTTCTTAATTGTGTTCAGGAATTTCCCTTCAATTCCTACTTTGTTGAGAATGAAAGTTTTCATTGAGAATGAGTGTTGGATTTTGTCACATGCATTTTATGCATCCATTAATATGATTATGATCACGTAACATACTTTTCCTTTTTTTTTATTTACATGGTAGATTACATTGATTGTTTTTCTAATCTTGAGTCATCCTTGCATCCCTGGTATGAATTCCATTTGGTCATAATGTATTATTATTTTTGATATTTTGTTTCATTCCATTCACTTGTACTTTTTTGAGAATTTTTGTATCTATGTTCATGAGAGATATTGGTCTATAATTTTCTTTTTTAGAGATGTCCTTGCCTAGTTTTGATATGAGAGTTATGCTCATTTCATAAAATGTATTTGGGAGTTTCCCATCCTTTCCTAAGGAGCTCTGGTAGTGTAGCGGTTACGAATCTGTCTGCAAACCTTAATGTCAGCAGTTCAAAACTACCAGCTGTTCCACGGGAGAAAGATGAGGTGTTCTGCTCCCTTAAAGATTTACAGCCTCGGAAATCCTGTACATGGTCACTATGAGTCGGTTCCGACTCCATGGCACATAACCACCACCACCACCACCATCCTTTCCTATGTTCTAGAATAATTTGAGTAAATTTGGTATCAGCATCTCTTCTCTGAATGTTTGGAAAAATTCATCAATAAAGCCATCTAAGTCTAGACCTTTTTTCATGTTGGGAGTTTTTTGATGACCTGATCAGTTTCTTCTTTTGCTAAAAGTCTGTGCAAGTTTTCTTCTTCACTCCATATTAGCTTAGGTAGATCATGTTTTTTTTCTTTAAAAAAATCCATTTCTTCTAGATTTTCAACTTTGTTGAAGTACAAATCTTCATAATATTCTGTCATTATTCTTTTTAGTTCTGTTAGTTCTGTTGTGATGTCACCCATGTAGTTTCTTATGTGTGTAATTTGCACCTTCTGTTCCATTTCTTTTGTTAGATTTGCCAATGGTTTGCCAATTTTATGAATTCTTTCAAGGAACCAATATCTTGTCTTGATTCTTTCTGTTGTTTTGCTGTTTTCTAATTCATTTATTTATGTTCTAATCTTTATTATTTCTTAGGTTTATTTTGCTGGTCTTTTGTTAATTATTGCAGAAGTTGTGTTAATATGTTGATTTTGGTTCTTTCCTCTTTGTGAATGTGTGAGCTTAATGCTATAAATAGTCCTCTTATCACTATTTTTGCTATGTCCCAAAGGTTTTGTTATATTGTGTTTTCATCTTCATTTTATTCAGGAATATATATATATTTTATTGCATTTGTTCCTTAACCTAATAACTTTTAAGTGGTGTGTTATTCAACTTCCATATATTTGATCTTCTTTCCTTTATCTTCCTATTGTTGATTTCTAGTTTTGTATCACTGAGACCTGCAATGATGCGTTGCAGC
>NW_006409008.1:494074-495271 GCF_000296735.1 Chrysochloris asiatica | reverse complement strand
TTTCTAGTGTAACTGACTCTTTTTATCATTAAGAATTTATAATTATAATGGAGATGTCTATGACCATATCTAAAATATTCTCCCTACCACATATAATCTTCACTATCATGTTTACCCTGTATATGTTCTGAATAAATTTTAATAACTAAAATAAAGATGTTCATTTATGTAACAAATGTTAAGTGCCATCAAGTCAGTTCTGACTTATATTGAACCAGTATAGGGTTTCTGAGGAGTGACTGGTGAGTTTGAGCAGCCACACTTGTGGTCCAGTGCATTATCCTAAAGTGTCACACCAAAATTCAGATAAATATACCAAGGAAGATAGTGCAGACTTGACCTAATTAATGTGGAGACAACAACAGAAGTAACTACTAGTCATCTCAAAAAATCCCATCATGAACTTTCTACTGTTAAGATCCAAGATTTCCTCATGACGCACATTTAGAGCTAACATATCTTTTATGGTCCTACAGACATTTGTGGTAGTTTTCAGCCAATCGGTTTTTAAAGCTGTGGAATAGTAAATAAGACTAAATAAGAAACAAAGAGGAAGAATCGCTACTTGGAAAATATAGCCTTGGTGAAAGAAATGATGCTGGAGGCTGCATAATAAATTTTTGCAAGAGCAATGACTTATTCATAACAAATGCTTTTTAAAAATAGCATCAAAGTTGACTATAAATATAAACCTCACCTGATAGAATACACAGGAATCAAACTGATAAATCTTTGTGAAGAGACGGTGGAAAAGCTCAGTATTATCAGCTCAAACAAAACCAGCTACTGACAGGAACAGACCACCAATTTCTCATATGCAAGTCCAGGATGAAGCTGAAGAAAATGAAAACAAGTTCATGCAAGCCAAAATATGACCTTGAAAATATCCTAATGAATTTACAGATAATCTTGAGAACAGATTTGATTATTTGGACATTTATGATCTAAAACCAGAAAAGTTGTGGGATAGCATCAAGAATATCACAGAGAAAGAAAGCAAAAGATCATTAAAAAGACAAGGAAGAAAGACAAGACCAATATGGATTTTGGAAGAGACATTGAAACTTGCTCTTGTGCATACAGAAAGTAAAGCAAATGGAAGAAATAATGAAATAAAAGAACTCAACAGAAAAATTCAAAGGACAATTCGAGAAGATGAAGTAAAGTATTAAAATTAAATGTACCAAAAACTGGAGC
>NW_006409008.1:465934-477252 GCF_000296735.1 Chrysochloris asiatica | reverse complement strand
AAAAACTGATTCTTTCAAGAACTCTGCAGAAAATAGTAAATGATACTTGTCTGGGGTAGTTAAAAACACCTGTTGATTTTTACTTCTTTTACAGATTAATAAAACTCATAGTGACAGTCTGACTAATCAACAGAATATTGCCTTCCTGAAAATGTTAGATAGAGCTAGGTATTTGGTGAAATCATTGCCAAAGGAATATTGCAAGATCATGACAATTTCCATACAAATTTTGCATGAATCATCCCCTTAACAATTTTTATTAGCTGGCTAATTTGAACTTCTTTTCCTTTCATCTTTGAGTAAACCACAGTTAGGTACTTGTGGACACAATATACAGAAATAATCATTAACTTTAGTAGTATTTGTACATGACCTTGATCTCTCCAGAGTCATAATTCTGTAAGAGTGGTCTCTGTAGAGGAATTTATGCATATAAATTACAGTGTTGATGAAGAATATAGAAAGTACTTTTGACTACCACAATAACAAACAAATCTCTCTTGGAAGAACTACATCCAGAAAGTCCCTTATAAGGGAGAATGGTGAGACTTACTTTGGATATGCTATCAGGAGGGTCCAGCCCCTGGTAAAGAACACCATGCTTGGCAAAGTGGTGAATCTATGAAGAAGAGGCAGATCCCCCTAAGAAATGGAATGACACAATGGCTGTAACAATGGCACAAATACAGCAACAATTTTGGGATGGTGCAGGACTGGACAGTGTTTTTTGTTCTATTGTACATAGTGTGACTATGAGTCAAAACCCATTCGATGGCACCTAACAATAGCAATAATTGTTGTTGTTCTCAAGTGCTCTCAAGTTGATTCTGACCCATAGCAACCCTGTATAGGGTTTCTGAAGAGCAGCCGATGAGCTTGAACTGCTGATCTTGCAGTTCAAATGGCTTTGCAGTCTGACATTAACCCACAATGCCAGAAGACTCCAATAACAATAATAATGATGTACATAAGAAAATGACAAACAATACTCTTACTTGGATTTAGGTTTCTGGATAACTGTATAAATTATATTGCTAATTACTGCATTGAGAATATTTTTAAATGACAAGGTTTGAAGGAAAATACCATGAAAAAGTTTTGTGTATGTACTGTTTGTGGTGCTGTAGGATAAATCCTGGTGTGGCACTGTAGGATACTCACTGACCACAAAGTTGGTTGAATCACAAAGTCAGCAGTTCAAACTTACCAGTCATTCCTCAGAAACCCTATACAGGGTTGCTTTGGGTTGAAACCAACTCTTTACAGCACTTAACAACAACAACTTTTTTCTATGCCTTTTAGACTTCAGTGAGATGTCAAGTAACCACTTTAAAAAAAAAAAAAAAGTTTAAGTATGAAACACAAGGGAGAGATTTAAGCTGAAGATATTGTCTTGGAGTCAGTGCAGTACAGAACGTAATTGCAGTCATGGGCATCCTTGCAATTGTCAGTGGAATAATAACAGAAGGGAAAGAGATGAGAGCTTTGGCTGAGTATTGAGGGAGTCTAACATTTAAATACTTGATAAAGAAGAATGATGTAAAGATACTGAAAAAGCCACCAAACAGATAGAAAGAAAATTAGGAGTGTCTTATGACACAGAAATATAGTAGACACTGTTTCAAGCAGAAAAGAGGCATCTGTATTATAGAATGCTTCTAGAAGTTTAATTAAAATGTATAATCTGAGTCTGTTGAGTAGAAAGAGACATTGTTACCTAAGGCTATTTCAACGTTATTGTTGCTAAGTGCTGTCAAGTTGGTTCCGACTCATAAAGATCCTGTATAAGGTTTTCAAGGAGTAGTTGATAGGTTTGAACTATTGACCTTGTGGTCTGCAGTCTAGTGCTGACCCTACAGTAGCTAGATTAATAAAAATTTGGAGTGGAGAGAGGGTTGAGTTTAGTGGATGATGAGGAAATGGAGGCAATGAATATAACATTTGAAAACTTTTGTTAGAGCAACTATAATAGTATAAGGAATTTAATGAGCAATTAAAAGAAATTAATTTTGTTGTTATTGTTGAGCATATACACAGAAAAACAAATATCAATTCAGCTGTTTTTGTCACTGGAGAAGGATATCATGTTTGATAAGGTGGAGGGTCAGAGAAAAAAAGGAAGACCCTTAACGAGATGGATTGGACAAGTGGCAGAATTGATGGACTCAAGCGTGGCAACAGTAGTGAGGTTGGCCCAGGATCGGGCATTATTTCATTCATAATTTGTGTATAAGGTTGCTATGGGTCAGTACTGACTTGATGGCACCTAACAACAACAACACCTTGATTATAGAACTAACTGTTGTTATTGTCATTGTTAAGTGCCATTGAGTTGGGTTCCAACCCATAGAGACCATGTATAGGTTTCCAAGGAACAGCTGGTGAACTTGAACCACAGACCTTCCAGTTCAAGTGGACTTTGCAGTCCAGCACGTTAACCAACAGTGCCACAGCAGGACTTGTGCAGAAACTGACTAGATGGCACTTAAAAACATTGATTACATTCTTTGAGTTGTGCAACCATTATCACTTCTTTGCTGATTTGTTTTCCTAACATAAACTTAATGCTCCTTAAAGTTCCTTTCTAATCTTTTAAGTTGCTGTTGTTTCTTTGATTCTGTAGTTCTTTAAAGAATATAATGCTCAAGAGAGACATTTTCCACAAATTATGAAAATCTATTTGGCTTTTAAGAATACTGCAGGGGGAGGTGGGGCTTGATGGTGGATCTGAGAGAAATATAGTGAGGTTCTCCATCAGCAATAACACAGAATACAGGACAAAGCAGGTTCAGAGGATGGTCCCAGAATTCTGAGCTGCATATAAAGGAATATTTCAAAAATTTTGAAGGCTTGCAACCAGTGGAATTTGTAGCAGAAGCAAAAAAACTGGAGTTTTTTTGGATCTGCCTGCCTCAGTGGCTCCCAGAGCAGCCATCTTGGGTGAGGCAGAGTAGGGTGGGGGGCGGGGAGGGTTGTTGAAGGATCAGAGCCACCACAGAGCCCTGATGTCTGACCAATCCTTTGAGATAAAGGTGGGACATTCTTTTTCTTCTTTGTATCTGTTCATTAGTCTTTCACTCTCTGCATACCTGTATTCTCGTGACTAGAGGGGGTACCTGAGCGAGTGGACACTTCCCCATCCCCGGAGGATTCTACTACACATGAACACAGATCTGTTCAGAATTTAAAGGGAAAGTTTCCATTAAAACCAAGCAGCAGCCCAAAATGGCCACAGCCAGCACTGAACTGTTTATCACTAGGAAACAGCCTGAATAGGTGTTGTGGAGTGGGAGAAAGACAGACTATAAAGGAAACAGGCCAAAAATTAAATCCTGAGTTACATCATAATGACCAGTAGTAGTATCTTGAAATTTCTAATGAGGCCTTGAAGGCAAGAAGCTGAGAGAGGGACATTAAATACTCATATCTGGCTCAGGATTTTTTTTTTTTTTTTCCCTCTCTCTCTCTCTTCTGCGATTATAGACTATAGTATCCAATCTATCTTTTTTGCTATTGCTGTTTTGTTTTTGGTCCTCTTTTTACCTTTAGGGGCCCTTTCCTTTCCTACATTTTCCAAGAAGAGACAGCAATTGTGGTCATATAATCAAAGTACAATCATGCCCTATAAAATCCCATCATCCAAGCAAGAACCAGTAGCAGCTGCCATACACCAGATAAGCAACCAACACCTTCAACAATTACTATGAGTTGAATAATAATAAGGGAAAAAGAGAAGCCCATCTCCTGATCACATCTACCTGGAGGCAATCAGAAAGCTTAAAAAAAAAATCAACATACATTCATCTAATTATTAAGGTTACAGCTAACTACTGAAGATGCCCAAGAAACAGATGACCGTAATGGCACATGTCCAGAAACAAGATAAAGTGACTCAGACACATGACCAGGAAATAGACTTTGACATCACATTGGAGGAGACCTGGTATGGTGCTGTGGGTTAATGCGCCAGGCTGCAGAGCCATTTGAACTACTAGGTCAGTGGTTCAAACTCACCAGCTGCTCCTCAGAAACTATATACAGGGTCGCCATGGGTAGGAATCTACTTGATGGTACTTCACAACAACAACAATCACATTGGAAGGAGGGCAGACTTTGGAAATAAATGCTTGAAAAGGAATTCAGAAAAATGAAAATGAAACGTATCCAAACACTTTATAGACATTTTGATAAAAATAAGGAAGAAGTCAGGAAAGCACTACAGGAACAATCAAATAAGATAGATACAGCATTGAAAACAATTCAAAGCCTGCAAATAAAAGGTCCAAAAGATTAATAATAGAATGTCAGAAATGGACAATACACTGAAAGGGCAAAATTGTAGAATAGATGAAATGGAAGCCACAGCTAGTGAGCTGGAAGTCACATCTTTCAATACTACTAAGATAGAAGAGCAAGCAGAAAAAGGATAAAAATATGAAGAAAGTCTAAGATTCATGCTGGACCACATGAAGAGGAATAACTTAAGAATTATTGGCATTCTGGAACAGGAAGAATCACACATATCCACTGAGGAGATAGTTGAAGAGCTGCTGGGAAAAAAATTTTTCCTAACATCCTGAAAAGTGAAGAAATAAGCATTCAAGAAGCTCAATGAACACCAGGAAGGGTAGATCCAGAAGAAAATCATCAGGACATATAATAATCAAGGTGTCCAACATCAAAGACAAGGAGAGAGTTCTGAGAGGAGATAGGGAAAAGATAAATGTTACATACAAAAGCAAGCAAATCAGATTAAGCTCTGAAATCCCTGAAGAAACCATGCAGGCAAGAAGGCAATGGGGAGGCATATATAAAACCCTGAAAGAAAAACAAAAACAAAAAAACAACAAAAAAACTGCCAACCAAGAATCGTCTACCCAGGAAAAGTTGTCAATCAAATACGATGGGGAGGTGGTGGAGGTGTGGGGTTGTGTAATAAAAACATTCAGGATTCAGGGTAAACAGACACTAGGGGCTTTTGCCAAAGCCAACCCTGAGCTGCAAAATATCCTAACAGGAGTTCTTTGGACTAAGAAACAGCAAGAGCAGACAACAACCAAAGATTGACATATGTGGCAGTACCAGCTGGAACTCAATAGACTAATGGAAGAGTCCAGAACAGAACAAAAATATAAGAATGAATCCAGAGGATCTGGGAGGTCAGTCTATGATCAAAACAATTACAATGTGAAAGAAGGTAAAAACATATGAACAGAGATCTAGGTGGTGAGGAGGTCAGGTAGATTACAGGATGAAATAGACTGTTTTAAATGGAGGGAAAAGTTAATAGAATACAAGGTAACCTTAAAGGATATCAATACTTCACAACATATCAAAAAAATGAATATCCAAAAACATGGAAACATTAAAACAAGAAACTGACAAGAAAAACACAAAAATGCATGAACAAAGCAAAAAAAGTCATGCAGCACAAAGAAACCAGCAGCACCACACAAAAATAGAAAACCATAATGACAGCAGTTAATCCATACCTACTCCTGGTGTGGTGCTGTGGGCTAATATGTCAGACTGCAAAGTTGTTTGAACTGCAAGGTCGGTGTTTCAAGCTCAAGAGCTGCTCCTTGGAAACTCTATATAGGATCGATATGTTTCAGCACTGACTCGACGGCACTTAAAAACAACAACTTTGATAATTACATTGAATGTAAATGGATTAAATCCACCAGTTAAGAGATGGAGGGTAGCAGAATGGACAAGAAAACAAGATACTTCAATATGCTGTCTTTAAGAGACACACCTTACACACAAAGAAAAAACAGACTAAAAATCAAAGGATGGAAAAAATATATACCATGCTAATTGCAATAAAAAAGGAGTAGGAGTGGCAATACTAATTTCTGATAAAATAAACTTTAAGGCAAAAACCAGCATAATAGAGAAAGATGGACATTATCTCATGATTAAATGGACAATTGAACAAGATGATACAACCATAATAAATATCTATGCTCCCAATGAAAGAGCTCCAAAATATATAAAGCAAACTCTAAGGAGCTCTGGTAGCGTAGTGGTTACGAATCGGGCTGCGAACCTTAAGGTAAGCGGTTCGAAACTACCAGCCGCTCCGCGGGAGAAAGATGAGGCTTTCTACTCCCGTAAGGATTTACACCCTCGGAAACCCTGTACAGGGTCGCTATGGGTCGGAACCGACTCGACGGCACTTAACAACAACAACAATAGATTTGAAGAAAGAAATAGACAAATCTACAAAATATTGGGAGATTTTAATACACCACTTTAGAAAAAGGATAGAACAACCAGAAAGAAACTTGACAAAGACACAGAGGAACTAAACAACACAATCAGCCAACTGGACCTCATAGATGTGTACAGAGCATTCAACCCAACAACAACACAATACACATTCTTTTCCAGTGCACATGGAACATTCTCCAGAACAGACTATGTGTTAGACCACAAAACAAGCCTCCATAAATTTACAAACATCAAAATACTACAAAGCATCTTCTAAGACCACAATGCTATCAAATTAGAAATTAATAATAGGAAGACGAAGGAAATAAATCAAATACATGGAAACTGAATGGCATCCTGCTGAAAAGTGACTGGATAGTAGAAGCAAAAAAAAAAAAGGGGAATTCACAAATTTCCTAGAAACAAATGAGAACAAAAACATAGCATACCAAAATCTTTGAGGCACAGCAAAACCAGTGCTGACAGGACAATTTATTGCAATAAAGGCACACACCAAAAAGAAGAATGAACCAAAATCAACACATCAACAAAACATTTCCAAAAACTAAAAACAGACCAGCAAAGTAAACTTACAGTCAACAGAAGAAAGGATATAATACAGATTAGAGCAGAAATAAATGAGATAGAAAACAGGAAAACTATAGAAAGAATCAACACGACAAGAAGCTTGTTCTTTGAAAGAATTAAGAAAATTGGCAAACCATTGGTAAACTTAACAAAAAAAAGAGGGAGAAAACACAAATAACATGCATAAGAAACCACATGGGTGATGTCACAAAGAACCAATAGAAATAAATATTGTAAAGAGTTGTACTCCAAAAAATTTGAAAGTTTAGAGGAGATGGATATATTTCTAGGAAAGTACAACGTATCTAAACTTACACAGATTGAAGAAGAAAGCTTGAACAGACCTATAACAAAGGAAGAAATCGATCAGGTCATCAAAAAACTCCCAACCAATAAAAGTCCTGGTCCAGATGGCTTAATTGGTAAGTTTTACCAAACATTCAGGGAGGAGCTGTCATCAATTCTACTCAAATCATTCTGGAATGTAGAGGAAGATGGAAAGCTTCCTAATAGAGTCTATGAAGCAAGCATAACCCTCATACCAAAACCAGGGAAGGACTAACAAAGTAACATACACCAATATCTCTCATGAACATAGATTCAAAAATTCTCTTAACCAACAGAATTCAACAACACATCAAAAAGATAATACATCATGACCAAGTGGGATTCATACCAGGATGTAGAGATAGTTCAACATTAGAAAACCAATCAGTGCAATCCACCATATAAATAAGAAAAAAGAAAAGAACCACATGATCATATCAATTGGTGCAGAAAAGGCATTTGACAAAATCTAGCATCCATTCCTGATAAAAACACTCAACAAAGTAGGAATTGAAAAGAAATTTCTCAACATAATTAAGAGCATATATACAAAACCAACAGCTAACATCACTCTCAATGGTGAGAAACTGAAAGCTTTCCCCTTGTGAACAGGAACCAGACAAGGCTGTCCTTTATCACAACTCCTATTCAAGATTGTTTTGGAAATCTTAGCCAGAGCTATAAGGCAAGATAGGGAAATTAAAGGCATCCAAATTGGCAAATAGGAAGTAAAATTCTCTCTCTTTGCAGATGATTTGATCCGATACATAGAAAACCCCAAAAACTCAGCAAGAAACAAAAAAACGACTGGAACATTGGAAGACTCAATGGTGGCAGGGTACCAAATCAACATACAAAAATCAGTTGGATTTGTCTGTACTAACAATGACAGCACTGAAAAGGAAATTCGGAAAGCAATACCATTTACAGTAGCCACTCAAAGGATGAAATATTTAGGAGTAAATGTAACCAGGGAAACAAAGTACCTATACAAAGAAATGTGCAGAATACTACTACAAGAAACCAAAAGAGACTTACAAAAATTGAAGACTATACTATGATCCTGGATAGGATGACTTAGCATTGTGAAAATGTCAATGCTACCTGAAGCTATCTACACATACATTATGCCATCCCAATCCTGATTCCAACACATTCTTTAGAAAGATGGAAAAAACTATTACAAACTTTATATGGAAAGAAAAGAGACCCATGATAAGCAAAGCACTGCTTAAGAAGAAGAACAAAGTTGGAAGTCTCTCACTCCTTGATTTCAAAATTTACTACATAGCTACAGTGGTCAAAACAGCCTGGTACTGGTACAATGAAACATACATAGATCAATGGAACAGAATCGAGAATCCAGAAATTAACCCATCCACATACAGCCAACTGATTTTTGATTAAGGACGAAAGTACATTGAGTGGGGAAAACATAGTCTTTTCAACAAATGGTGCTGACAAAACTGGAAATTGATATGCAAAAGATTGAAACAAGACCTTTATCTCACACCATGCACAAAACCCAACTCAATATGGATTAAAGACCTAAATGTGAATCCCAGAATTATAAAGGTCATCAATGAAAAATAGGACAATTTAAGGGCTCTAATATAGGGTTCACACAGACTACCAAACATTGCAATGATTGCACAAACAGAAGACAAAATAGATGATTGGGGCATTTAGAAAATTAGAAACTTATGTGCATCAGAGTATTTCACCAAAAGAGTCAAAAGGGAATCCTCAGAATTGGAAAAAATCTTTTTCAATGACATATAAGACAAGGGACTAATTTCTAAAATCTATAGGAAACTACAACATCTCTATAAGAAAAAGACAAGTAACTCAATTAAAAAATGGGCACAGGACATGAACAGACACTTCACCAAGGAAAAGATTTGGGCAGCCAACAAACATAAAGAAATATTCTCAATCATTAGCTATTAGAGAGAAACAAAGCAAAACAATAATGAGATAATCATTTCATACTAGTAATAACAGTGAAGATATCAAAAGCAGAGGACAATAAATGCTGGTAAGGATATGGAGAAACTGGGACCCTCCTACATTGCTGATGGGAATGCAAATGGTCCAACCATTCTGGAAAATAATTTGGTGCTTCCTCAGAAAGTTGGAAAATAGAAATAGCTTATTATCCAACAATTCTTCTAGTTGGTATATAGCCACAAGAAATATGAGCCATAACACGAGTAGATATATGCACATCAATGTTCATAGCAGCACTATTCACAATAGCAAAAAGATGGACACAGCTTAAGTGCCTGTCAATAGAAGAATGGATATACAAACTTTGGTATATACACACAATGGAATATTATGCTACCTTGAAGAACAACAAGGAAGCTGTAAGCCACCACTGCATAACATGGATGAACCTTGAGGACATTATGCTGAGTGAAATTAGTCACAAAAGGACAAATATTGCATAAGACCAATATTGTAAACACTTAAGAAAAGATATCCATACAAAAGGGTAAAAAATAGAATTCTTTGTTGGTTACCAGTAAGGGTAGAGTGGGGGTTTGGGGGGAGGTGCGGGAAGAGACAGTAGAGCACAAGGTAGAGGGCAGACACATCATAGTTCAGAGAGAGGGCAATACACAAGAAGTGGGAGAGGGTGGGAGAACAAGGCAGATAGGGGAACACTGAGACAGCTTTGCATGGGCTAAATGGGACAGAGGTAAATAATGATGTATGTTCATCCTTGGAACAACAAGGCTCTGTGATACAGGGATCGAGGCATAATCTGAAGAGGGGAAATAATACTAAGATGCCTGACTGTTTTATAAATATTGGTTTCCGTTGCTTACTATTGTAAAACAGACACTTGAATGGGATGGAAAGGAATGTCAGGAAACATGATTACAGAAATCTTGTAAGCCTATAACTGATTGGAATACCTAAAAGGGGTTCTAGAGTTTTCCCAGTGAAATAGACTTCTTGCGGATCCTTTGCAGTATATAGGATCTTAGGGTGTAATCCTTAGCCCCATCCAGAACCTTCTGAGGTGGGACATTCCCACTAGAAAGGACAAGCAGACCAGACTGGAATAGCTAGAACAACAGAGATACATCTTCAAAGAAAGATCTGCAGTATAACCCCAAAATAAAAATGTAAGTATGAATGGCTACTACAAGAATAAGCAAGTTATTCAACTGGAAGCCATCAAGGCAAACAATCAAGTCCCTTCAGGACAAACCACCTTCCTAGACTGAAACTCAAAGGGAATGCGTGAGCAGGCATGTAAGCTTGCTGATGATCAGATTGGTTTTCTGGTGATTGGAAAAGGGGGAAAGGCAGCTGTGAAGAAATGGGCTGAGTTCAACCATGTTCCATAGACTCCTGTTGACATGGAGATGAGAGGGAGAAGAGGAAGGGCTGGTTGGTCCACTGAATGGTAAGACCTGGGGACTCCTCCTGAGACCATGGACAAGGACATAGCAATGGAGGGCTAGAGCTGAGAGTGAAGCATCCAGCTGATATGAAGTGAGGGGAGATGCACAAGAACACCAAAACGTGCAGATAGTACCCATTTGACCTAGCCTCGATGGCTTGATAATCAGAACTCAACTAGAAGAAGATTAAAAAAAAAACAACAACAAAAAACCATTTTTGATAAAGGGAATGAGGGTTAATTGCTACAATTTTATGAACTTGACCTATACTCATGGATTTAGTAGCTCAAAATAGCAACAGGGAGGTAAGGCATCTACATTCATATCAAGTATCAACACCATCCGCTCTGTATACAGGGTAGATAGGGACTGGCAACTTAGTCTAAGCTAAGATGAGGGGACAATAAAGGCACAAAGTGACTAGCTTATAAATTGTCAAGAGGGAGTTTAGTTTAAGAGTGTGTGGGGAAAGAGAGAATCACCATTGAACAGTTTTCATATTGTCTAGATGGGTCTGTTGAAAAGAGATGGGGATAAGATTCTTATGATTCTGTAGTGAGTAACTGTTATCATGACTAATTGTGACTGTCACAACTGTAAAGGTAGAAGTTTTGTAAAAATGGAGTAGTTAATCTTACAGTCCAGAAACAGAGGACCCAAGGACTGTCAAGGGAGACGAGCACAAGAGGAATGTGGGACCCTATCCAGAGAAACAATGACACCTGAGATGGAGGTAGAGCTGAGGACATGGAGAGAGGGATCTGCTGA
>NW_006409008.1:464402-465289 GCF_000296735.1 Chrysochloris asiatica | reverse complement strand
AAAAAAAAAGAAAAATAGAGGGAATGGAAGCAAATACCATTGAATGATGATGCACAGAGGAGATTGTGCATCAATTATCATGATGCAATGAAATAATGGTATAAAGCTGATGTTCTCCCATGTAACCTATCACTCAGTTCACAATAAATAAATAAAAAAAAAAAGAAGAAGAAGAAGACTGCATGGTAATTTTTAAATGTAGGTTCTGTGCAGTAAATGAAAATAAGCATATTCAGAGGTAGAGTTTTGAGTACACTTAACATAAATTGATCATCAATAGTATGATGTTTCCTTAGAAGCCAAAAGTGGAGACAATAAAAGAAGAAATGGAGGAATTGCATGGAAACATTTGTTCTAAATAGATTGATGCTTTTAGAGTAATGAATTCTCATCTCTGAATGAAATATTAACTGACATTTTTCCCCTCAAGTAATTGCAGTAATCTAGGTAAAAAAAAATTAAAAATTTAAACAGCCAAAAAAAAAAAAATTACGTTAAGAATTAAAAAGAAAGGATTGATTGGAGACATAGTAGGAGATCAAATAATGTGAACTAAATAATGAAGTCAATGGAAACTGATGGTATTAAAAATAAAACAGCAAAAAGTTCACTTTAGTAAACACCATAAACTTGCCTAGCAGACTGAAAGTCTTAAAAAAGATGCAAAAAATTAAATTCCTTGACAGGAAATGCAAGGACATTCTTTAAAACTGGCTCCCTAGTTTCCAAGTCTTATTATTCTTCATGATTAGACTTCTTCCATGCTCCAGTTATACTAATTTCTATCCAGTCCCTTATTTAAACCATGCTTTCCCATGCTTTATTGTCTTGTCCTTTTGAATAAATCTCTAATTAGGAACTCTTGCTTCTATGTATCCATTTATCTT
>NW_006409008.1:442172-462647 GCF_000296735.1 Chrysochloris asiatica | reverse complement strand
CATAAACCAGGCTTATTACACAGTTGCTGCTGTCAGGTACTGCAGAGTTCTTTTCAACTCATTCGGACCCTATGTGACAGAGTAGAACTGCCCCATGAGGTTTTCTTGACTATAATAATTATAGGAGCAGATCACCACACATTTCTCCCCGGAAGCTTCTGAATGGGTTTGAACCACCAAACATTAAGTTTCCAGTTCCACTAAACATGCACTTAACTGTTGCACCAACAGGACTCCTTAGCACATAATACTGATGTTGTGTGTAATCGCGTCAATTCCAACTCATAGCAACCCTGTATTGGTTTCCTGAGGGAGCCACTGGGGGTACTGAACTGCTAACCTTGTGGTTCGCAGTCCAGTGCTGTTCCTACAGTGCCACACCAGGAGTTCTTAGCACATAATAGGAGCTCAATATTATTATTTCTCAATCAAGTTAGTAAGTAGATGAATGATGAATGGATGAATAGAAGGATGTAGAAAGCAGTCTCATAAAATGTAGGGCAAGACAGAGTTTTTCATTGTATATAAATCAGTATTCTCCAGTGACACATGGAGAAATGAAGTTATATTAGATTAAATATATACTGCAGACCATACAGTTAATTTGTAGTAAAGCCAGAACAAGAATTCTATTCTCTTGCTTTCAATTAATACTCAAATCAGTATATCAGAATGCTACTCGTATCCCCTCCTCCATTTTACAAATAGTTACTAACATAGGACAAAATTCTATTCTGTGGATTCTGCTGTGAGTTGATTCTGATGTAAAATTTTTTTTCTTTTGGCATTTACTATTATTGCCTTTTATTATCAATAAGTTGAAACAGTTGCCTCACCAGGAGGATGTAGGGATGTGCCAACTGCGCCAGACAACACCGTTAGAGGGGATGACACCAAAATGACTGTAACAAATTTTTATACAGTGTTTCAGCTGAAATTAATAATTTTTATAGAAATATCCCTGAAGTTAGTAATAATAGCAAAATATTTTTCATAAGCCCAGCTTACATGTCTCAGTAAACCTACGAGGCTAAAGCTCTGTGCCAAAGTATTTTTTGAAACTCCTAATGTGCTCACAGGAGAACTGTCATTATTATCCACTTGTGCTGATGCTTCAAATCATGCAATTTCCCCTGAACATGCTAAGAGAATGTGTTGGTTTGTTTCATCGTTACTGATATTTTTATAGTTGTTGATTTTCTTCAAATTTGCTGGTGTTTTATCTAAAATATTGTGGTAAGTAGTATTTATGAATCTATTATCAATATATTTTAAAATAAAGTAGTAATTAAAGGAAAATAATAATCAAAATCTGTGCTCAGTTAATAATAATGTTTTGATTCGATATAGAAATATTTAAAGAACAATTTTTTCATTCTTATTAGGTGTCCTTGAGTTGGTTCCAACTCACAGTGACCCTACTATGCACAACAGGATGAAACATTGCCTTGTTCTGCACCATCTTCACAAGCATTCTTAAGTATGTTTTAGCTGTTGTTGCCACTGTCAAGTCATCTCATTGAAGATCTTCCTCTTTTTCTCTAATATTCTACTTTACCATGTATATTGTACTTCAGGGACTGATTCCTCCTGATAACATGGCCAAAGCATGTGAGAGGATGTTTCTCCAGCCTCGTTTCTAAAAAGTATTCTGGCTTTACTTCTTCCTTGTTAGTATTTGTATAAACTATGAATTTAGGTAAGTGAGACCAGATAATTTTGATAAAACAGTTCATGTTAATTTTAAACACTTAATTTTCAAAGGTAGCCTTTTTAATCAGTCCTGGTGTGGTGCTGTCAAATAAAGCACTGGATCCCTAGGTCGGTTTGAACTACAACATTGGTGGTTCATATTCACCAGCAGCTCCTGTACAGGGTTGCTATGAGTCAGAACTGACTCAACAGCACTTAACAACAAAAACAACATGTTTCTTTAGGAACCCTGATGGCACAATGTTTAAAATATTTACTTGTTAATGACAAAGTCAGCAGTTCAAACTCTCAAGCAGCTACAAGGAAGATTGATGTGGCAGTTTACTTCGCTAAAGAGTTGTTTAGTACTGTCAAACTGATTCTGACCCATAGTGACCTTGTACAGGGTTTCTGAGGAGAAGCTAATGGGTTTGAACCACTGATCTTGTGGTTTGCAGTCCAGTGCTTATTGAATAGCACCACACCAGGACTCTCTAAAGAGTTGTTGTTGCTAAGTGCTGTTGAGTCAGTTCTCACCCATAGCGACTCTATAGGGGGTCTCCGAGGAGCAACTGGTGAGCTTGAACCACCGACCTTCCATTAACCCACAGCGCCATACTAGTTCTCCCCAGAACTCTCTAAAGAGCTGTTGTTGTTAAGTGCTGTCAAGTCGATTCTGACACATAGTGACCCTGTACAGGGTTTCGGAGGCTGTAAATCTTTATGGGAACAGAAAGCCTTATCGTTCTCCCGTGGAATACCTGGTAGTTTTGAACTGCTGACCTTGAGGTTCACAGCCCGATTCGTAACCACTATGCTACCAGAGCTCTTTCTACCTGGAAAACTCATGGGGATGTTTTACTCTGTCCTTTGAGTCTCCATGAGTATGGACTCAATGGCAAGGTTTTTTTTTTTTTTAAAGTCTTTATGTTGTTAAAATACCTGTGTATTTCAAGTGTAGTGTAATTGGCATTGTAATAAGTGCTCTGATAAACTGTTCTTGAACAGTAAAGGCCACAGAGATCTGATGTTCCATTATTACTAGGAATAGGACCATCCAGATACCAATTAACTTCTCATCCATATGATTACTTGTTACTGTTCTTGTTCCACTAAACAAATGTACACTCTTTTAGTTCATATTTTGATTTTAAAAAGTTATACTAAGAAAGCATTAAATTTATCATGAATGCAAATAAATATGAAGCATACAAAGCTAATTGAGTTTATAACCACTGAGAATAATATGAAAAGAATACAAAATTGCTTTGCTTCAAGGAAGATCTTTTAGGAAACATTTATTGGATAAACATGAAAGAAGTTTTCTTAATGCTTTCTTACACAGTTGATATTTGGCTTATATTGTTAACAATCATGTATTTTCTATCACTCTTAATCGACTGAGTACTGACTTCATAATGTATTAATAATGTGTATTAAAGATGGGCAAAGGGGAAATGTATATTTGCCAAGAGTTTAAATGGAGTTCTCACAGTTTTAAAGTTTGTAGTGTAATGATATCACAGTTTAATTGTGTTAAGTAAATTTTGAAGTTAAGCAAGCTGAAAATTTATGTAAAACAAAAACATTGAAAGTTTTGTTATCAAGTAACAGTAATTAAGATATATTCCAACATCTGTGATACTAAAACATTTTCATGCAAGAAATTATGTATATGTAGAATATTCTGTTTGATTATATCTCTGCTGTTCCTTAGATTCATAGACATTTAGAAGCTAATATTTCCTGTGCAAGTATTTCAACTATTATGGGATGAGATTTTAATTAAAAATATATTTGTGATTTATTTATTAGTTTTAAGTCTTATTCAAGAAAGTGTTAGTGTTGATTTTGAAGTTTGGCTGTATAAATCATTTTTTTGTTTAGCTTACAGGTTTATAGAATTCATCTTTAGAGTGTTTGCTGGCATCCCATGATGCTTTTCCATAGTGGAGAAGAGTTTAGATTGACTCTGGGGTATTAGCACATGATGAAGGTAATCTGTTTCCTTAGTTGAAGCTCACAAACAAAGCAGTTAAATTCCCATCACAAATGGCTATACTGGGATTCATTACTCTTTTCATAGGCTTGGGTCTTTTTGTTTCTAAATCCTTAAAACATTTATATAGGACAATGAAATGTTCACCGAATCTCAGCTAATTCCTTTGTTGAAGAATGAGATACATTATTTTGAAAGGTACGGTTTTCATTCAAAAATAGGAACATAATGTAAGGAGTAAAGAAAGAATGGAGGAATAAAGAAGAAACACAGCACATACTGCTCCTGTGTCAACACCGGGTGGGTCTTTTCTCTTGAAATAATGCCATTATTGAATGGAGGTTTTGAGATATTGTGGCTACTGACAAGGTTTCTTAGCTTAGCTAAAGTAAAAACTTGTGGTGGCATAGGACAAACACATACTGCTAACTAGAAGTCAGTGGTTCAAACCCACCAGCTACTCCTTGGAAACTCTATATAGGGTTGCTATGTGTTAAAACTGACTCAGCGGCACTTAAAACAACAGCAAAATAAAAGAAAACCTTCTTAGAACAATGCCTAATGCTTAAACTCCTCCCTAGCTACATCCCATAATGAATCAGTGATTTTCAATCCCAAAAGCTGAACTTGGGCCAAAACAAAGGTGATCACTCTCCTTCGGGGAACAAGGCAAAATCAGCAAACAGAATGATTTAAAAAGTGACTCTGTTTAGCACACAACTACCTCAACTACTGGAATAGAAAAAAAAGTGCAGCAATGTCTGACTCAAGTTTTGGGATCTTAATTTTTTTTCCTTCTTTAAAGTCTCAGGCTGCCGTCAAGTTGGAGATGCAGATCTGGGAGATTCCAGCTCCCTGGTCTTTTTGTGTATTATTATGCAATAAAATGCTTTGCTCTTTACTCTGAGTTCTTTCTCTGAGTATTGGAGTATTAACACAGATGATTAAAAACCCTATTTATTGTAACTATTTCTTAAAGGGAAAATTTCCCTTTACTTACTTTCATTTACAAACATTGGTTCAACTTCCACTATGTGCCAGGTTCTATGTGAGTCTCTGGGACAAGAAAGTGAATATGATACGGGATCTACCACCAAAGAGTTAAATCCAGCAGTAGAGATCTGTCAATATTATTAAAATGTCATATAATAGGTTTGTCTTATGCTAGATTCCTTAGAGAAGCAAAACCAGTGAAACTTATATATATGTATATACAAGGGAGAGTAAAAAATTATTTGCACTCTGGATGTAAAATTTATTTTAATCAACTTTTAGAAAAGACAAATACATCATTTTTCTAGATAATCTCATTGATTATCAATATACTTTGTCCTTCTATCAACAAGCATTTATATTCCCTTATTAAAAAATGTTTTAGGCTGAGCTTTAGGCCATGAATGAACTGCTGTATACACAAACGATGAAAGTCAGATGGAGCAAGTTCAGGACTATAGGGAGGATGCTTTAATACCTCAAAATGAAGATTTTGCTGAGTATCAACAGTGTAGGAAGAAGTGTGTGGATGTGCATTGTTATGTAAGATCACAATATTCTTGGATAGCAGTCATCTGAATTTAATCTGAAGTTTAGGCTTCAGCTCTTCAGTGAGTTTCACACTGTATCAAACACTGTTGATTATTGAACCTTTTTGTGATATTCCAATACTGGCACTTGAAAATTCCAGAAAACTGTAAGCATCAATTTTTAAACTGATGATTGAATTTTGAACTTTTTCTTGGTCGGTGTTGAGGATGTTTCCATTCTACTCTGCCATTTTCTCTCAGTGTAGCAGTGATGAATCCATGTCTCATCACCATTAACAAAACTGACCTTCCTTCAAGTATTGGTCTAAATTTTGTTTACAGATGTCTGAATGCTTTATGCTCTTCCACGTGTTGCTTCAGTACCCATCTCGCACAAAATTTTCAAAATCCATCTGCCTTGGATTATTTCATAGGTAGACTCATGGCTGATTTGCAAATGATTTGCCACATAATCCACTGTCACTCATCTATTTGACACAGTCATTTCATGTGAATGCTCAGTGCTGTCATCAGGAGCGGCTGTGGAGGTTTGTGTTAATATAACCAGAGTATGAGTAATATTTGACTCACGCTCATATTTTCATTACCTTTTAGTGGAAATAGATATAACTCAAATGAAGAGAAATAGCTGTAACATCCATTAATAATCAGAACATGGAATGTAAGAAGTATGAATCTAGGAAAATTGAAAATTGTCAAAAATGAAATGTAATGCATAAACACCAATATGCTAGGCATTAGTGAGCTGAAATGGACTACTGTTGGCCATTTTGAATCTAACAATCACATAGTTTATTATGTTAGGAATGACAAATTGAAGAGGAATGGTGTCAGAGTCATCATTAAAAAGACACGTTTTGAAGTACAGTGCTGTCTGTGATAGAATAATATACATACATCTATAAACAAGACCAGTTAATACCACTATTCAAATTTACACACCAACCACTAAAGGCAGTGATGGTGAAATTGAAGAATTCTACCAACTTCTTCAGTCTGAAACTGATCAAACGTACAATCAAGATGTATTGATAATTACTAGCAATTGGAATGCAAATGTTTGAAACAAAGAGGAAGGATCCATAGTTGGAAAATATTCTGGGTCCAAATGATATTCTTGGTTCCCAACTCTTCTTTCTTGGTGGTATTCAGGTTCCTTTCATTCTGCTCGATTCTATGTTTTTTCTATCTCTTGTGTGATAAATGGCGACATAGGGAGACACTCCTTACATCAAATCAGGGCTGTGAGCTCAGTTAAGGTGTTACATCCCATTTAAATTTCTTTCAAATTGATTGATCACATCAGTTAACATCCTGGGGATGATTATATTATTGTACCTGCCAAATTACATATTATATAACTGTCAAACCACTGAGAATCGTTACTTAGCCAAGTTGACACATATTTTGGGACGATATAATTCAGTCAATGACAGGAGTCTCTTCAGTTTCTACTTCTATAAATGATGTAATATTGTGCATGTGTGTGCATGTGTAAAGATGTGTGCCTATGTGACTATACTAAAGTTCTTCAAAAATTCATAGAGAAATTCCATTATCTTTTCATTCTATTTTTTCATTAAAATTTTAAAACACCCTTGTATCTGCCAAAAATCTTTACAAGTAAATAGACAAATTAGATCAAAGGGTTGTACATGCATTTAGAATTTTGACTGATTTTGCCAAATTGTTCTCCAAAATAATAAAACAACTTTACAAGTTCTCCAAGAATTTTAGATAATACCCATTATTCCACAAACTCAGTATTTTCACTCTTTAGTCTTTGTCATGAAAAGTAAAATGTACCAATTCAAAATCTGATTTTTAAAATTTTAATGTTAATGTAATAATTGGTTCTTATAGCTTCTCCACTTTATCTTTAACCTGGTTATTTACATTTATAATTTTAAATTAATTTTGATTTGTAACAATTACTTCTGTTTGTATGTTAGCTCTCTGTTTTTCCTTTGTGTTTCAGATGCTTATTAAAATGTATTCTTTATTATGATCTTGTGCTTTTTGTTTTATGTAAGAAGTTTTTTATATCAAATTCATTGACATTGATTTATCACCTGTATTTTGTGATAAATTTAAAATAGCCTTATCCATTGTATTATTTATACAGTGTTTTTATAATAGCAGTACTACAAGTAGATGTTTGTAGCAAATCAATATGTAGTTTTCCACATTTTAGGAGGCTAGACGTTCAAATTTAGGGCACCAGTTTTAGGATCCTTGTCTCCTTTCAACATCTGTGGGCCCTGTATTCCTTGGAGCTCTCCATGTGTCTTGAAATCCTTCTTCCCTGAGTCTAGAAGGATCACATTGCAAGGACACTAGGTGTGAAGGATACATGCTGCTCTTTGGTTATATTTTCTTGGTGATAGTCACATCCCTTCTCTCTGCTGACTTCTCTATTCTTTTATCTTTTGTATGATAAAAGGTATGGATCAAGTAAAGATGTGACATGGATCCTGCCCCATTAAAATATGGTGTTTCTGATGTTGTAAATGAACAGAAAGCGTCATCTTTCTCCTGTTATTAACATATAGCAGTCAGAATTTATAGCTCATCAAAAAATGGAAACTAATCCACATAATGGAGGATGACCACACAGAACTGGGAATTGTGTACTAGCCAAGCTGACCAATAGTTTTCGGGTATACAATTCAATCCATGACACCATTCTAAGATTTTAAACAATATTCATATGTGTTTTTCTCTCATACTTTCTTGGTTTCATTTTGTAAAATAATTCATTTTTATTATTTTTTGTTGTAAATATACATAATAAATACCATTTAACATTTTCTACATGTATAATTCATTGATTACCTTCTTCAAGTTATGTAACCATGCTTACCATTTTTTATGGTTTCATATTTATACTAAAGTAACTTACTCATTTGGATTATATCAAGCTATAAAGAATGAAGTACTTTGTTAGTTTTATTAAAAAGAAAAAGAAAAAAACAAAGGCTAGTGAACAGCCTGGTGGACAATAGGACTGAGAACGTTGGAGCAGTTCACGAGCCATTTTTTTTTCCCTTTTTGTTTTAATAAAACTTAGAAAGTACTTCATTCTTTATAGCTTAATATAAACCAAATGAATAAATTATATATATTAAATGTAACCTTTCTTTATCAAAATCCTGACATGAATTTTGAAGTAAGTATGCTCTTTTAAAAAGTTTTATTAATCTATCTAAACATCCCTGTGCAAAAATAAATTTTAAAATATCTAACCGCTGGTGAAGAAACAAAAATTTATCCTTATTAACATCAGCTTTGTTCCTATGCCAGTTACTAATTAAGTACTAAGCTATATTTGAGAATAATTAGCTTTGACCATAATATAGGATAAGCATATCATTTCCTAAGTGTATAATTTAATATAATCATATGTGTGTTACATTAACAAATGATATATAGCTATGGTTTTCAGTGATGCTAAGGAAGAAGCTAACTCCTGCTCACTGTTTTCCTCTGCTAGGAGACTGTGAAAGAATCCTTCATGTTAAATGCTTAAAAGCAAATGCATATTAATATGTCAAGAAATTTAGAAGGCAGCTACCTGGCCAATTGATTTGAAAAGATCAACATTTGTGCCTATTCCAAAGAGAGATGATCCAACAGAATGTGGAAATCATTGGACAATATCATTAACATCACATGCATGTAAATTTTTTCTAAAAATAATTTTAAAATGGCTGCAATGGTACACTGACAGGGAACTGCCAGAGGTTCAAACCAGATTCAGATAAGGATGTCTTGTCTGAAAGCAAAGAATACCAGAAAGATGCTTAATTGTACTTTATTGACTATGCAGATTTCAACTGTGTGGATCATGACAAACTATGGGCAACATTGCTAAGATGAATATTCCAGTACACTTAACTGTGCTCATGAGTTACCTGTACTCAGACACAAAAACATTCATTCTAATAGAACAAGGAGACGCTGAATGGCTTAAAATAAGGAAATGTGGTTCAGGGTTGTATTCTTTCACCATACTTGTTCAATCTGTATGCTGAGAAAATGATCCAAAAATTGGATTATATAAAGAAGAATGTGACATCAGAATTGGAGGAAAACTCATTAACAATCTGTGATATGCAGATGATACGACCCTGCTTGCTGAAAGTGAAGAAGACTTGTAATACTTACTGATGAAGATCAAAGGCCACAGTCTTCAGCATGACTTGCACCTCAATGTAAAAAAACACAAAATAAAATTCTCACCACTGGACCAATAAATAACATAAAGATAAGTGGAGAAGAGCTCTAAACTGTCCAATACTTCATTTTTTCTGTAATCCTTTATCACCATTGTTGGAAGCAGCAGTCAAGAAATCAAGGGATGTATTAGACAAATCTACTGCACAAGAATACTTTGAAGTGTTCAAGAACAAAAGTGTCAGTTTATGGTATGCCTGACCCAAGCCATAATATTTTTAATATTATGTGAAACTTTAATTCATGTGAAAGTTGGACAATGCATAAGGAAGACCATAGAAGAATTGATGTACTGAGTTATGGTATTGGAAGAGAATATTAAAAGTACCACGGACTGCCAGTAGAACAAATGGATCTGTATTGGAAGAAATTGAGCCAAAATGCTCCTTTGAAGCCAGGATGGCCAGATTTCATCTCTAATTCTTTGGACATATTAAAGGGAGGAACCAGTCTCTGGAGAAGGACATCATGCTAGGTAAAGTGGAGGATCAATCAAAAAGAGGAATACCCCAATGAGAAGGATTGGCAGCAGCAATGGGCCCAAGCTCAGCACTGAAAGTGGGGATTGTAAAGGATTGAGTAAGTAGTGTTTCAAATTGTTATGCACAGGGTCACTATGAGTCAGAACAAACTTGATGGCAATAATAACAACAACAACTATATACTATTTACATTGAAATCATTTACAAATTGACAGCATGCTCAGCTTGATTTTGAAGGTAAGCAGTGCTATATTCCAGCTATCCTTCAGAGCTTACAGAATTGATAACTTTCCTGCAAGCAAATCGAAATTAAAAATAAAAATACTATTGGGAAATAATTTGTTGACTTTGAAAATTACCTTGATTTTGACATGGATTTCTGAAGAATTGAAATAACATTGAGAAAGGATATGAGATTTTAATTTTTATCCAAAGGAGATATAAATTTAAAAGTTTGATAATTTCTGATTTTAATGAATGATCATTCATAGCTACAAAACTGAGTTACTCCACCAAAGGTAACAATGGAGAGTCTGTTTACCATTCCTGTGTGCTGAAGGGTTGGTCTCTGGTGGGATCTCCAGGTTCTGTCTGATCCCCTTGTTCAAAAATGTGCTTTGCAGAATCATTGAGTTTTCACCCATTTCAGAGAAAACAATGACACTATCTATCTATTGATACAGTTCTAGTGAGAGAAGTAGTGCTATGGATTGAATTGTTTTCCCAAAAGTTGAGGTGTTGTAACTCCTAACCACTATTCTGTGGTTATAATCTCAGTTGAGAATGAGTTTTCTGTTATGTTAATGAGATGGGAATGAATAGAGGGTGAGCTTTGAAATAATATTTTATAAGCGATAAAAAGAAAGAACAGATCAGGCAAGCAGAGGTGTGATAAGATAGATGCCAAGAATCATGGAGATCTTCAAGGAACCAAGAAACAAGCTGTAAAGATAAAGACTTCCCTCAAGAGCTGACCCAGAGAGAAAATTGTCTCCTAAAATCTGTGTCATGAATTCAGATTTTTAGCCACACAAAATGTGAGAAAATAATTCTATAATTGCTAATATTGTATTTGTACTATTTCTGTTATAACAGTATTAAGTAACTATAAGACCAATGTATCTGTGAATGTGACCCTGTTTGTAAGTAGGGATTTATTTGGTTAGGCTGATTAGGTCAGTCCAGAAGAAGGTGGGTCCTAAACCCATTCCCTCTTATTGTTGTTGTTGTTAAGGGGTATCCTGTTGGTTCTACTAATCATGACCCCATGTAGGGTTTCCAAGGAGCAGCTGATAGGTTTGAACTGCTGACCTTATGATTCACAATCCAATGCTGATCCTACAGCCTCACAATGCTGACACAGATAAAGACATAAGCACAAGAGAAAAGGCAGGTTTCATGTGAAGATAGAGACAAATTAGTCTACAAACCCAGAAATTCAAGGGTTGCTGGCAACCAGTCCTGGTGCTATGCTGTACGGTCAACACTGGATTGTGACTCCAACAGCTACTCCTTGAAAGCCCTGTGGAGGGTTGCTATGAATTGGAACCAACTGGAGTGCATTTAATAGCAGCAACAACAACAGTAGAGGTTGAATGAGACAAAGAGGAACTCCCTCTAGAGCTGACACACTGAATTTTGACATCTAGCTAACAGAAATATGAGATAACAAATTCTTATTCTATAAAAGTTTCCGATGATCTTTGATATCCCATGAGAGTAACGTTTTACTAAAGGTAATACAGAAACAGCTGCAAGCATACATTGACAGAGAACTTCCAGAGGTTCAAGCCAGCTTCAGAAGAGGACTTGGAATGAGGGATAGCATTGCTGATGTCTGATGTATCTTGGCTGAAAGCAGAGAATACCAGAAAGTTGTTTACCTGTGCTTTATTGACTATGCAAAGGCTTTCAGTTGTGTGGATCTTGACAAGCTATGGACAACATTGAGAAGTATTAGTATTCTGGAACACTTAATTGTACTCATGAAGAATCTGTACATGGACCAAGAAGCAATTGTTTAAACAGAACATGGGAACACTGAATGGTTTAAAATTACGAAAAGTGTGCGACACCATACTTATTCAACCTGTATGCTGAGAAAATTATCCGAGACACTGGGTTCTATGAAGAAAAACGTGGAATCAGGATTGGAGGAAGACTTATTAACAACCTACGATATGCAGATAATACAACCTTGCTTGCCAAAAGTGAAGAAAACTTAAAATATTTACTGATAAAGATTAAAGAGCACAGCCTTCAGTATGTGCTCTCAATGTCAAGAAAACAAAAATCCTCACCACTGGACCAATAAACAACATTCTTATCAAGGGAGAAAAGAATGAAGTTGTCAAGGACTTCATTCTTCTTGGATCAACTATCAACACTCGCAGAAGCAGCAGTCAAGAAATCAAATGAAGTATTGCATTAGGCAAATCTGCTGCACAAGAGCTTTTCAAAGTGTTGAAGAGCAAAGGTGTCAGCTTGAGGACTAAGGTGCACCTGACCTAAGCCATGGCATTTTCAATAACCTCATGTGCATGTGAAAGCTGGACAGTGAATAAGGAAGACTGTAGAAGAATTGATGATTTTGATTTATGGAGTTGGAGGAGAATATTGAAAGTGCCATGAGCTACCAACAGAACCAACAGACCTGTATTGGAAGAAGTGCACCCAGAGTGCTCCTTGGAGGCCAGGATGGCCAAACTTAGTCTCTCATACTTTAGACATATTATCGGGAGGGACCAGTTGCTGGAGAAGTATATCGTATTTGTTAAGGAGGAGGGTCAAGGAAAAAGAGGAAGACCCCCAGCGAGATGGATTGGTCAAGTGGCAGTCAGTATCAATGGGCTCAAGTGTGGCAATAATAGTGAGGTTGGCCCAGGACTGGGCAGTGTTTCATTCTGCTGTGCATAGGGTTGCTATGAGTCAGTACAGACTTGATGGCACCTAACAACAACAACAATAAGGGTCTCCACTTATGATATATTTTTTTTATTGCTGCAGCACCATCAAGCTAAGACAAATAGAAATAACCATGTATTCAGGCAAATACTCCTTGTCTTTTTGAGATGTGTTTTTCCATAGTAAGATATGTTCTTTCATAGTATTATATTTTCTTGCCTTTCATGGCCATTAGTTTAGTAATATTAGTGTGTATGTCTCTAGAGAAAAGGAAAAGGGTACCTACTGCTTACATCAGGCCCAAAGTTTACAAATATCTCAAATCAGAGGAGATATGTGAAGCTAAAGCCCACATGTAATAAAATTTATCTGACATATCTTTTTGTATTTCTCCTTCTAGAAGCAGTGGAAGACAGTAAGCGACAATCAAGAGCTTGGTACTTCTTGGCATCCTAATCTATTTCCACTGTAGAATAAGCACTGGACTGCTAACCATGAGGTAGGTAGTTCAAACCCACTGGCTTCCCCCTTGAAAGCCCATACAGAGTTGTTATGTATGACTCAGAACTAGCTCAAGGCACTTAACAAAAACAATATATTTCTCCTTATTTTGATAATAATATTCAGTTATTTTCTAAGAAACTGCTCCTTCTACATCAATTTTTGTGTTTTGAGTTAATGTTACTTCACCCTGACACAAGCACAGCATATGATTTAGGGTTAGCCAATCCAAACATCAAATTTCCTCTGGCTCATGATTGAATCAAAGACTAGATTCTCTATCTCTCTAAAAAAAAAAAAAAAAAAAAAGACCTTTAGATATTTATAGAATGAATGAAAGTCTACTATGTAATGGCATGAATCTATTGGAAATGAGGGGAGAGTGATATATGAACTGAGAATTACCAGAGCTGTTTCTGGGAGGAGCAATGGACCAAGAAATCAAGGTAAACTATGGCCTGGTGCTTTTTGTGAACTCCCAAATCTAACCATTAATCAAAGTACTTAGATATGAACATTGGTAAGGCATAAATATATTTTTTTAATGTAGTTTGTAGCTCCTGACTTGACATAGAAACAATCTATTTTTTTCATGAACTTTCTATAAGTATATGCACATTCTTTATAAAATGCTGTACCATTATGTCTTTCTGGGAATCCTATACTAGTTCAGTATTATAATAAAATCCTAAGTGGTTATAGTTTTTATGTGAAATTCTGAATCATTTTCTAAGGCATATATCCTCAATTATAAGTAATTATTGTCAGTAAAATACAGTCAGATAAGTTATCCTTCCTATTACCCATAATTTTACTTAGTTAGTCTTGATATATGTATTTAATATGGAAAGTTGGAGAAAAAAGTCACACTATTTCAGCCTAGCAACAGTTTTATGATATAGAAAACTTGCCTCTACCAAACTATGTTTATTTTTTTAAATTTACCTCTGTAAAATATCAGAGCAGACATTAGGGGTCTATAGAATTCCCCACAAATTGTCCATGTGGCATTAGGGTCTCTCTATCTCTGGTTGCATAGTGGTTATGAATAGGGCTGTGAACCACAAGATCCCAGCTGTTCCGTGGGAGAAAGATGAGGCTTTCTGATCCCGTAAAGATTTACAGCCTTGGAAACCCTGTACAGGGTCATTATGAATCGGAACCGACTCCATGGCACATAATAATAACAACAACTATAAATGAAACTGAATTTGGAGGGTAAGAATTATGTTTTGATTAATTCTATATATTTTCTAGAGAATAGAATGCTTTGATAATAAGCATACAATGAGATTAAGGAACAATGGTCAAAGCTATCTGAATTTAATCCCTGGAATGCATTAATGTAGAACCTGCAGTGATGTTAACTCTCATTCTTAGTACTGATCATCTGAGTCTTTCATCCCTTTTTCCCCTGATCTGCTTGGCAAACAGTTTATTCACTTTATTAATTCTAAAAAAACACACTCTTAATCTTACCAAATGTTCTATATTGGTATCTGACTATTTATTTCCTTAGTTTTTACTACTCTGATTATTATTTCCTTTCTTTCTATTTACTTTGGCTCTCATCTACTTTTCTTTTTCTTCTATGTCAAGGTAGAATCTGAGTCACTGATTTGAGATTCTTTCATTTTAATATAGGCATTTCTTGGTAAAAGAGGGATATTATGGCTTTGTAGGATAAGCACCTGGGCTGAAAACTACAAGATCAATGGCTTGAGCCCATCAGCCAATCTGTAGGAGAAAGATAAGGCTGTCTGCTTTCTCAAAGAATGTAGCCTTGGAAACACTATATAGTTTCTCTATGAGTTGGAACTGGCTTAAAGGTTCTTAACAACAAAAGTGCTATGAATCTTCATTTTAACACCTCTATAGATACAACCCAGAGCCTGGTGTGATGCTGTACAATAAGCACTAACTGCTAACCACAAGGTCAATGGTTCAAATCCATCAGTAAACCCTATACAGGGTTGCTATGGGTAAGAACTGACTGGATTGAATTTAACAACATAGATGTACCCAAATTTTGTATGTTGCATTTAAATTTTTTTTCTGTTCAAAAAACGACTTGGTTCCTTTTTCATTGCTTCTTCCACTCATGAGTTGTTATCTAAGGATAACTCAAAGTGCTTTGCTACTTGGGTTCCAGATCATACACAAGTTTATTCCAAACAAAACATTTCTAAACATGTCTCTGTGATCAGTGGATGATTGCAGACAAGTTCTCTAAGTAATAAACTTGTCTCAGTCTTGTTAGACAAAGCCAAGTTTATTACTGAACTGATTATACTGAAGGAAGAAGTCCAAGCTGCAGTGAAATAATTAAAAAACGGTTCCAACAGTTCACCCACAGAGAATGGCCAGAAATTCAAGTTGTATTCAGAAGGGAATATAGAATGAGAGATATTATTGTTGATGTCAGATGGATCTTGTCTGAAGCAGAGAATGCCAGAAGTTTATTTGTGCTTTTTTGACTATACTAAAGATTTTGACTGTGTGGATTATAAAAGATTGTGAATAACATTTGAAAGAATGGGCATTCCAGAACACTTAATTGTGTGCGTGGGAGCCTGTACATATACCAAGAGGCAATTATTTGAACAGAACAAGGGGATACTGAATGGTTTAAAATAAGAAAAGGTGTGTACTAGGGTTATATTTTTTCAGCATACTTATTCTATCTGTATGTTGAGAAATAATCTGAAAACCTGGATTATATTAAGAATAAATTGGCATCAGGATTGGGGGAAGATTTATTAACAACCTGAGATACACAGATGATACAACCTTACTTGCTGGGAGGAGAGAGGACTTAAACTATTTACTGATGAAGATCAAAGTCTACAGTCTTCAGTATGGATTGCACCTCAATGTCAAGAAAACAAAAACTCTCACAACTGGACTAATAAATGACATCATGGTAAATGGAGAAAAGATTGAGGTTGTCAAAGACTTAATTTTGCTTGGATCCACACAGCCAGCACTCATAAAAACAGCAGTCAGGAAATCAAAAGACATATTTCATTAGGCATAGCTACTGAAAAACATCCCTTTAAAGTCTTACAGGGTACGATGTCACTATGAAATCTAAAGTGTGGCAGACCAAGCCATGATATTTTCATTTGTCTCATGTGCAAGTTGAACAATGAATAAGGAATACCAGAGAAGAGTTGATGCATTTGAATTATTGTGTTGGAGAAGACTACTGAATGTACTGTAGACTGACAAATCTGTCATGAAGGAAGTACAGTTAGAATGCTCCTTAGAAATCCAGATGGCAAGATTTTGTCTCTCAGACTTTAGACTTGTTTTCAGGAGTGGTCAGTCCCTGGAAAAGGACATCATTCTTGGTAAAGTGGAGTGTAAGGAACAAATTGTGAGGACAGCTCGGGACCAGGCGGTGTTTCATTCTTTTGTGCATAGTGTTGCTATGAGTTGGAATGGACTCAATAGCACCTAACAACAATGATAAAGTCTTGTTAGTGGTCTATTTGAAACAAAGGTCCAAATGAAAGCAGTGGCTTCTGAGGGGTTCTGTTGGGTCAGTTAAATTTGATCAATGAATTTTATGGGGGCTTTTTTTGTAATACCAAAGGTTTCTCAAAGGACACTGGGTGGGTTCATCATGAAGTTATTCAGAAAGTTTAAAACTGCATGGATGAGAAAAAGACCAGGAAAGTTGTGGCAATTCCTTTTATTCTATCATGTCAAGACACCTGCTAATTCTTCTTAGGTAGCTCTGGCTCTCTTACTAGAATTTTACTAGGAAAACTTATCCCATCCACCCCGTTGCCTTATTTCTTCAGATTTACTTTTGTTCCCCAAACTTGTTCTGCTGAAACCTGTCCACTATGGTTGACCTACTTGGTATTTAAAATACTGGTGGCATAGTTTCAAGTGTCACAAGTCACCATAGTATGACAAACTGACATATCAGTAGTGAGAAAAAAAAAAAGAGGAACGATTTTTGTGAGATTTTTATCTTAAAGTGAAAACTATTTTAAATTGCCAATTTTACAATATTAATTAAAAGGGCAACTTTATCTAGAGACAAACGTCTCCAAAATCAGTGCAAGGAGAAAGAGAAAATCTGAATAGTCTTATATCATCAAAGATATTGGAGCCATAATTTAGCTCAATGCCTTTTTAAAACATTTCTAGATAATTTATTGTTGAATATACTAAGTTCAAACTCACTAGCCGCTCCTCAGAAACCTGATACAGGTTTACTATGAGTAAGAACCAACTCAACAGCACTTAACAATAACAATACATATATTAACAACATTTGAGTAATTAAAACAGTGTTAAACATTTTTAAAAACTACTTTTAATAATTTAATAATTAAAAATATAAAATATTTTAAAACTATTTAAAGATACCTACAAAACTATAGTATGTAACATATTCACCCATTATAAATATTAAAATTTGGAGGGAAAGGCAAAGATACCTTTCTTAGTGTGTCTATTCATCATTATAGTGGATGTCATAATCAGTGCAATGAGGCAAGAAGAAAGGTATTAGGCTTAGAACAGCAGCTACAACACTGTGGCATTATTCATATACAACATGATGTGCACAAGAGAAAAATTCTAAATATATATACATAAACATATATATGTATGTATTTATTATATTTAAATAATTAATTTGTAAGGTTATGAAATAAATTATAAAATAATGTGGAATTTTGAACTGAATACAATTTATAATAGCAGCCAAACAAACAGAAAAAAAAAAACCCAACAACATAGAAATCATCTAAAATATTTTTTAAAAGAAATTGAACAAGATGTATATATGGAAGGATACATAGTCCGAATACACTGGAAAACTCAGTAGTAAAACATTTGCAAAATAGTTTCTCAATCTCATAGGTACATTCAAAGTAGTCGTATATTTGGGTATTGGTGTGGCGCTGTAGGATAATAAGCACTGAACCACAAGGTTGGTTTGAACTGCAAGGTGGTTCAAACTCACAAGCTGCTCCTCAGAAACCCTGTACAGGGTAGCTATGAGTTGGAAATGATGGTACTTAACAACAATTTTAATCTTAAGATTTATAACATTATTTTCTGTATAAAAACTTAATTATTAAAACTGTGGGGCTATAGAATCAATACTGGACTGTGAACCCACCAGTTGCTCCTCAGAATCCCTATACAGGGTCATTATGGGTCCAAATCACCTCAATATCACTTAACAACAAGAACATTAAATATTAAAGCTAAAATTAAGGGAAAAAAATCAAACTGTGAAAATGTATGTCTTATAAACATTATAAGAGTTTATAAAAGTAAGACACAGGGATTCTGGTGTGGTGCTGTAGGATAAACACTGAATTTGGAGGTGCAAAGTGGGTGGTCAAATTCACCAAATACCCATCAGAAATACTATATAAACTGTCATGTGATAGTTAAGGTTTTGAGACAACTTAACTGTGTCAGGATTCTCAGTGGTTTGGCAGTGGAGATCTCTGTAATGAGATTCAATATGGTGGAATGAACTCAATGTTGAGGTCTGCTATGAACAGTCAATTAAAAGGCAGTTTTCTCAGGGATGTGGTCTGATTCCAATGTATTAGACACTCAGGGAAAATGTGCTTGCTCTCTGCTGACTCTAGATCTTCCATCTGGTGTGTCCTCCAACCTCTGGTTCTCTGGACTTGAGTTAGTTACCTTTTCTACCACCTGTCATCTCTGGGAGTCCTCAGCAGCTTGCCTTCTAACCTGCTAGACATGCCTGCCTGCCTGCCTGCCTGCCTGTCTACCTGTTGTTTGACCTGCCAATCTTGGTTCATCTGACTCAGACTTGAGATGATCCCATCTATACAACTGTGCGAGCCAATTCCTTTATATAAACTTTTCTTTATATATACATATACAAGATTCACTGGTATTGCTTTGCTAGAGAACCCACCCTAAGGCATGGCACTTAACAACAATAAAAGGCATTACAAATAGTTTTTAATATAAAGTGAGTTTAGGACTTCCAGTGCTTCCCGGACCAGGCAGCTTAGGTAGGGCAGGCTCTGGGGAAAAGGGGTGGAATTGCACATAGGAAACCTCTGTCTAGAAGACAGACAGCCTTTGATCTTATATTTCAACATTCTGAACTCGTTTTTTTAAAAGATCAAATTGCTGAGGAATTACAGGCATTTTGAGCTTTTGCCTACCTACACGCGACTTCCGCTCCCTGCATCCACGCCGCCGAGTGCCTCTGTCCCCTGCAGACCTTGGAGTGCAGGGCTAGAGCAACCCTATTTAGAAGGCTGCATTTCCAGAGAAAATGAAGCATAAACTAACAAAGCAGAATAGAGAGGGATATCGGCACGGATATCAGGAAACTCAGGGTACCCATGGTACAGAGAGACTGAGAAAGGCATTTTTTACGTCATCAGATACAGACACCACCTCCCTGCAGGCCCACCCCCACCCCCCGCCATCTACTGCTGAGGCCTACACTAGCCCTCTGCCAAACCACCAAGGCTCAGGAACGCCCAAGGCACAGGCCCGCCCACTGAGGCCAAGGCCTGGCCCAAGGACCAACCCGCCCACAGGCTGGTCACAAAGGCCCAGGCCCAACCAAGGTCCAAATTGCCTACCCGCGGCGTGGCCCAGGCGGCCAACAGCCCAGTTGCCACCAAGGTCTAGGGCCCCCAAGGCCCAACCCACCCTCAGCCTGGTCCCCGAGGCACAGGCCCCTCAAGGCCCAATCCGCCCAACGCGCCTGCCGAGGCCCAAGCTGCTCGATGCCCAGCTGCTGATACTCAGGCCTCCTGAGGCCCAAAATGCCTGCCCGAGGCCCAACCCTCCTGCAGCCCGGTCACTGACGCCCAGGCCCCCAGAGGCCCAAACCGCCTGCCCTAGGCTCAACCCACCCGCCCGAGGCCCAAACGGCCCGTCGCCAAGCCCCAGGCCCAACTGAGGCCCAAAAAAGCTACTCTGAGTTAAACAATAAGAAGAGGGAAAAGGGAAGACCACATCCTGATCACATCTTCCTGGAGGTAATCAGAAAACATAAAAAATTACCAAAATACATACTTAATTAATTATTAGGGCCACAGATAAACATTAAACATGTCCAAGAAGGAAAAGCAGATGCCCATAT
>NW_006409008.1:430289-435397 GCF_000296735.1 Chrysochloris asiatica | reverse complement strand
GAATGTAAAACTAAAGTTCTCCCATGTAAACTATCATATAATTCACAATAAAACATTAAAAAAAAGTGAGTTTAGACAAATCAATTAATAAATTTTGAACCTAAAAAATATTTTAGATGCTTAAAAGAAATAGGTATTGTACTTAAGAACGTGCATTATACTTATACAATAAAAAATAATTAATGTTTAATTGAAAAATTTTTTTCAGTTAAAAAAATTTTTTTTTAAATCACATAAATATCAGTCTGTCTTCCTTGAATGGACATTCAAACTTTTAGAAGCAAAAATTATGAGACTTTGGCTTACATTGGACATGTCATCATGAAAAATCAATGTCTTACAAAGTACATCATATTTGGTAAAGTAGGTCAGTGATAATGCAGAAACCCTTCAATGACATGGATCAACCCAATAGCTTTACCAATAAGTTAAAACATTCAAACATCAAAGGGGTAAAGGCTAGGCAAATATTTAATCTGTTATAAATAATGGTGCCATAAGTTGTAGCTGACTTGATGGCAACAACAATTACATGTGGATGTACAGACAATCCCATAAACTACTAATGAAATGAGTTGGTGAAACCTTCTTGACAGTAATGGAGTAATATCTTTCATGCTCTAAAAGATAAGTTATCCTTTAACACAGTGATCATATCTTGAATATGCTATCCTAAAACATAGAAACAATGTTAAATAATTTATGATTCAATCATTTTTTAAAACAAAAACTTTCAGTAAGTAGGACAAGATAGTAATTACTTAGCATGATGTATCTACAAATTGAAGTCAATATTGTGCCTAATTATGAATTAATAGATTTCCCATTAAAATCAGGTCCAAAGTAAGAGTTAACATGATTAGGTGAATCTATCTGAATGAATGTGGAAGGATCTTTGAGACATATTGATATGACTTACTGATGATACAAATGAACATATAGGGTTCGTGGTAAGCAGTTGAGAGATCTTCCCTTTGAAAATTCATGTTTTCATTGTGAACTAAGAGATATTTCACAATTAGAAATGTGAGAAAAGTAAATTGAAATCCCAATCTCACTACCACTGAGTCGATTCTGAATCACAGGACCCCATAGTGCAAAGTTAAACTGCCCTTTTGGTTTTCTGACATTGCAAATCTTTAGAGGAGTAGTCACCACTTTTTCCTATGGAGTGACTGGTGGTTTTGAACTGCTGACTTTGTAGTTTGCAGTCCAATGTATAACCCATTCTGCCATCAGGGCTCCTTGATATAAGTTAAGAAGATATAAAACAGCTGCTCTGAAGGATGAGGATAGAATTGAGTAGAGAAACACAGAAGGATGTCTGGCTACTTGGAAGTTTATGTTCAGTGAACAGAAACTTATTGAGCACCTACTATACCGTTTCTCATGGATCTTCCATGGTACTGAAATGCAAATGCTATTTTGTAATTTCTCACTTGATTTCGGATGTCACACTGCCATGAAGCCATAACATAAATTCAAAAAGAAATGTTGGTTTCAAAGGAAATGTCATCTGTGGAAATCCTATAATCTATCCTCTAAGAAATTATGATTTTTGTGAGGGAATAATTTTTGTACACTAATGGTCCGGCTCTTAGTGTTCACATCAGTATTTCAATTTTCCCAGAGCATCAAAAACATTTCAATGGCAGATTCATATTAGCTAGTATTTCAATACAAATATTTAAATTAGATTGTTAATTTTATTAACTGAGAATGAATAGTAGTTTTACCAGTAATTGGAATACTCATGCCAGCTTAATCAGAAGTCTCTTTGTAGACAGAACTTCTTGAAAAGTCGCATCAGTCAGAAAATTTTTTTGATGATGATTAAACCAGGAAAAGAATAATTGTATTCATGGAATGCTTAATGGCAGCTTAAAATTGCATGACACATGTAGAATATCTAGATTTGGTCATAGAAACTATATCTGAAACATTTGGAAGTTGCCAGTCGAAATCTGTTCATTTGTTTCCATGTAAGGGAAGGCTAACTAATGGATCTAGAAATAAAAATGTAGTACTCAGTGGCCCTCATTGGAGGTTTTGCTTACATGTTGTATTAGTTATTCATAGCTGAAAAATAAATGATTCCAAAACATAGCAGCTTAAAAAATGATGATTTATTATCTCACACAGTTTCAGAGAAATAATAATCTATAAGTTATAGTTAGGTGACATTGATTTGGTTCTGACTCACAGTGACCCTGTGTATAATAGAGTGAAACACTGCTCAGTCCTGCATCATACTTACAATTGTCATTATGTTTAAGCCCATTGTTGCTGCTACTGTGACAGTCCATCTGTGAGTAGTTTGTGATTAATGCATGAACCTAATGATGAATATGAAACATGTTTTATTTGTTTGCTTTTAAAAAATCACTTCTTTATAGAGAAGAACAGAGTAGGGTAATGAAGTAATTTTAATGCAGCTTCTGAATCCTTATCTAATATTTAGAGGTGTATGATATGAAATTGAAAACTGACATTAGGAAGAAAGTCACATAATATGAGAATACGATATGTCTTGTAAGAAATACAGCTAGAATGTTCTTTAGAACTGATGATGTCAAGACTTATCTCATGTACTTTAAACATGTTGTTAGGAGGGCCCAGTTCCTGGAAAACAACATCAATCTTGATAAAATGAAGGGTCAGTGAAAACGAAGAAGATGCTCAATGAGATGGATTGATGCAATGGCTGCAATAATGGACTCAAACATAGCAACAATTGTAAAGATGGCAGAGGACTGGGCAGCATTTTGTTCTGTTGCTTACAGGGTCGCTATGGTCAGAATTGACTCAAGTCACCTAATATCAACAACATGTAATATTTTATATGGAAATATATACAGATGTGTTTAACTTTATAATAATTATCTTATGGTGCTGCAGGATAATGCATTGGACTTCAGGGTCAATTTGAACTGCAAGATCAGCAGTTCAAACCCACTAGCTGCTCCTTAGAAACCTATACAGGGTTGCTATGAGTCGGAACCAACTTAACAGCACTTAACAAAAACATATTATGTAAGTTCTTGAATAAGAAGTGTTACCTTGGCTTGTGACTCAGAATCAGTCATGAGTAAAACTCTAAGCTAGGAATGTAGTCATAGAAGACTGAACTGGGGTGAATAATCTATTTCTAATGTCAAGTACATGGCTGTTATACAAAACAAAAAACACTGAATCTGTTGTTATTGAGTTGAAACTGACTCATAATGGCTCTGTAGGATATAGTAGAACTGCTGCTATTAAAGCTTCAATTTCGTATCACATGATCCTCCCCAAAGACCTGCTATGGTTTTCCATATCTAAGAGAGAAAAATAATGAGTAATCAATACAGAAGTCATGATATTTTATAATTTAATGTTGCAAATGACATACAATCATTGGTCACACAGGCCATTTCTTTTACAATATGGGAAGAAAATACACAAGGATGTGATTATTAAGAGGTAAAATTTATAAAGGTCATTTGGAGGTTGCCTACCAAGGATGGATTAACCATTAAATGGAGAATACAGACAATCAGAGGGAATGACGCAAACTACTTCCGAATATTTAGTCACTGAAAACCTTAAGGATGTCAGAGAAATACTGTCAAATATAGTGCCGGATGTAGTGTCAGGTTGGAAGGCACTCAACATGTGACTGGGGAAAAGCTGCCTCCTCAAAGTAGAGTTGACCATGATGATGCACATAGAGTAAAGCCCATGGCACCTTCATTGGCTGATGGGGCACAACTCAACATGAAAATACACAGCTGAAAACATCCATTGAAAATCAGAATATGGAATGTAAAAAGTATGAATCTGGGAAAATTGTAAGTTGTCAAAAATGAAATGGAACTCATAAACATCAATATCTTAGGTATTAGTGAGCTGAAATGGACTGGTATTGGCCATTTTGACTCTGATAACCGCATGATTTACTATGCCGGAAATGACAAATTGAAGAGGAATGGTGTTGCATTCATTGTCAAAAAGAACATATCTAGATCACTCATGAGGTACAATGTTGTCTGCTGTAGGATAATATGCATGTTCCTACAGGGAAGCCCAGTTAATAGCACTATTATTCAAATTTGTGCACCAATCACTAAAGCAGTGAGGATGAAATAGAAGAATACTATCAACTTCTTCAATCTGAAATCGATCAAACATGCAATCAAGCTGTATTGATCATTAGTGGTGATTGGACTGCAAAGGTTGGGAGCAAAGATCAGTTGTTGGAAAATATGGTCTTGATGATAGAAATGATGCTGGAAAATGCATGACAGAATTCTGCAAAACCAATGATTTGTTCATTTCAAATACCTTCTTTAGACAACATAAGAGATGACTATACACATGGTTCTCACCAGATGGAATACATAGAAATCAAATTGACTACATCTGTGGAAAGAGACGATGGAAAAACTCAATATCATCAGTGAAAACAAGGCGAGGGGCAGACTGTGGAACAGACCATCATTTACTTATATGCAAATTAAAACTGAAGCTGAATAAAATGAAAACACAGTCCACGAGAGATAAAATGTGACCTTGAATTTATCCCACTTGAATTTAGAGATCATCTGAAGAACAGACTTGATACATTAAACACTAAAGACCAAAGACCAGAAGAGTTGTGGGATGACTTCAAGAACATCATACATGAAGAAAGCAAAAATCATTGATAAGACAAGAAAGAAGGAACAGGTCAAAATGGATGTCAGAAGAGTCACTGAAACTTGATCTCCAGCGTAGAGATGCTAAAGCAAATAGAAGAAATAAGGAAGTCCAAGAGCTAAACAGAAAATTTCAAAGATCAGCTCAAGAAGATAAAGCCAAATGTTACAACAAACTGCGCAAAGATCTGGAATCAGAAAACCAAAAAGGAAGAACACGCTCAGCATTTCTCAAGCTGGTGGAACTGAAGAAAAAATTCAAGCTTCGACTTTCATTATTGAAAGATTCCCTGGGAAAATTATTGAATGCTGCAGAAAGCATCAAGAGAAGCTGGAAGAATACACAGAATCACTGTACCAAAAGGAAATGGTTCATGTTCAACAATTTCAAGAGGTAGTATATGATCAAGAGCCAATGATACTGAAGGAGGA
>NW_006409008.1:428839-430189 GCF_000296735.1 Chrysochloris asiatica | reverse complement strand
AAAGCGCTATAGGAACAATCAAACAAGATAGATACAGCATTGGTAACAATCCAAAACCTACAGAAAGAAATCCAAACAATTAACAACAAAATGGAAGAAATAGAAAACTCTCTGAAAGGGCAGAGGAGTAGAATAGATGAGATGGAAGGAAGAATCAGTGAGCTGGAAGACAAGCCTCTCAATACCACTAAGGTAGAAGAATAAACACAATAAAGGGTAAAAATTCAGAAGAAGGACTACAATTTATGTTGGACAACATGAAGAGGAATAACCTAAAAATTATTGGCATTCCAGAACAAAATAAGTCACACATGTGCACAGGGGAAATAGTCGAAGAACTACTGGAAGTAAATTTCTCTAACATCCTCAAGGATGAAAAGATAGACATACAAGAAGCCCAACAAAGTCCAGGAAGGGTGTACGCCAAAAGAAAATCACCAAGACATTTCATAGTCGAGCTCTCCAAACACAAAAACAAGGAGATGCTCCTGAAAGCAACAAGAGAAAACAGAAGGGTCACATACAAAGGCAAACAAGACAGACTAAGCTCATACCTCTTAGCAGGAACCATGCAAGTGAGAAGGCAATGGGGAGACATATATAAAACCTTACAAGAAAAAAATTGCCAACCAAGAATCCTTTATCCAGCAAAGCTATCAATCAAATATGAGGGTGTAATCAAAACATTCCAGGATAAACAGAAGCTATGGGACTTCAACAAAGCCAACCCTGCACTACAAAACATCCTAAAGGGAGTTCTGTGGACTGAGAACCAACATGAACAGACAACAACCAGAGATTGACGTATGTGGCAGCATATAACATATAACATATAACAAAACAAAACTATAAGAACAAACTCAGAGACTCTGGGAGGGCAGTCTATGACCTAAACAAGTACAATGCAAAAGAACGTGAACACGTAGGAAAAGAGATCCAGACAATGAGAAGGTCAGGTAGATTACAGGAGAAAATAGACTGCACTAAATGGACAGAGAAATTAATGGACCATAAAGCAACCTCAAAGAAAATGAACACTTCACAGCATACCAAGAGAATTACAATCCAAGAAAAATATGAAAACATTAAAACTATCAGGAAATGCACAAGAAAGTGCACAAAAATCATGAATTCAACAGAGAAAGACAAACAGAACAAAGAAGCAGCAATACCACACACAAAAAAACAAATATAATGACAGCAAATAATTAATACCTATCGATAATTACACAGAACCTAAATTGAATGAATGTACCTGTTAAGAGACGGAAGATGGCAGAATGGATTAGAAAACAAAATCCTTCAATATGCTGTCTGAAAGAGACGCATCTCACACACAGAGACAGAAAA
>NW_006409008.1:422139-428739 GCF_000296735.1 Chrysochloris asiatica | reverse complement strand
ATTATCCTACAGCAGACAACATTGTACCTCATGAGTGATCTAGATATGTTCTTTTTGACAATGAATGCAACACCATTCCTCTTCAATTTGTCATTTCCGGCATAGTAAATCATGCGGTTATCAGAGTCAAAATGGCCAATACCAGTCCATTTCAGCTCACTAATACCTAAGATATCGATGTTTATGTGTTTTATTTCAGTTTTGACAATTTCCAATTTTCCTAGATTCTTACTTCGTACATTCCATGTTCTGATTATTAATGGATGTTTAGAGCTGTTTCTCTTCATTTTGAGTTGTGCCCCATCAGCAAATGATGGTCCTGAGTGCTTTTCTAACACAGGCTTTACTCCATTTGCGTCATCATGTTCAACTTTATTTTGAGTAGGCAGCTCTTCTGCAGCCGCATTTTGAGTACCTTCCAACCCAAGGGGCTCATTTTGCAGCACTATATCTAACAATGTTTCTCTGCTATTCATGAGGTTTTCAGTGACTAAATATTTGGAAGTAGTTTGTCACTCCTTCTTCCTAGTCTGTCTTCATCTGGAAACTCATCTGAAACTTGTCCACCATGGGTGACCCTGCTGGTATTTCAAATACTGGTGGCATGGCTTCCAGAATCACAGCAACTCATAAGCCACCATAGTACTAGAAAATGACACACGATTGGAGGCATTATTGTAAGTGACCTGAATTGTACAGTATTGATCATTTTGAATTAGACATGGCCTACTTTTATGTACTTAAGCGTGGCAACAGTAGTGAGATTGGCCCCAGATTGGGCAGTGTTTCGGTCTGATGTGCATAGGGTCACTATGATTCAGTGCCAACTTGATGGCACTTAACAACAACAACTATGTTGTAATGATAAATTTAAGACTAGGGACGTCACATTCATCATCAAAAAGAATATTTCAAAATCTAACCTGAAGTACTCCATGGTTAGTAATAAGACTATCCATGTACCCATAATAGAGACCAGTTAATAGGAACATGTTTCAAATTTACTCGCCAACCACTAATGCCACATGATGAATAATTTGAGTATTTTGACAAGTTCTGCAGTCTGAAATTATTCAAACATTCTATCAAGATACATATATAATTACTGATGATTGGAATGTGGACATTGGAACAAACAATTATCAGGTGTTGGAAATGATGGCCTTGGTTATAGAAAAGACTCAAAAGATCACATAATAGAATTTTACAACAGGAAAAACTTATTCACAGCAAATACAATTTTGCAACAACACAAAAGATGACTATTCATGTGACCCTTGCCAAAGGGAATACATAGAAATCAAATCAACTACATCTGTGGAAGGAGATGATGAGATGAGGGAGGTGTGGGGAGCTCAGAATCATCAGCCAGAACAAGGTTAGGGGGAAAACTGAAGAACAGAGCATCAATTACTCCTATGCAAATTCAAACTGAAGCTGAAGAAAATGAAAATAAGTCCACAGAGCCAAAATAAGACCTTGCGTATACCCCTCTTGAATTAAGAGACCATCTCAAGTATATATTTGACACATGGAACATTAATGACTGAACACCAGATGTGTTGTTAGATGACAAAGAGAACATCATCAATGAAGAAACCAAAAGTTATTAAAAAGACAGGAAAGAAAGAAAAGATCAAGATAGATATAAGAAGAGACTGAAATATTTAGAATTATGGTTACAGAGAGCTTGCAAGCCTATCTCTCCCTACACTTAATTGGATCATCAAGAAGGAAAAGCTTGAATGGAGCACTGGCTCCCTGCCTGGGAAAGCAGCAACAGCAGAGACAATGACAGAGACGTTGCATGTAGAGACAGAACAGCTGTGGGCTCTAGGCTAATGCATTTAGTAAGGCTGTGTGACAATGGGCAGGAGGCTGACTTACAGAATGTGCCCTTTGGACATTTAAATATAATTTGTTCTGTTTTGCTTTGTATGTGTGCATCAGATATGCTTTCTTTGTTCATTTGTGACATATAAGAAGTAAATGAGGTCCTCACATTTTCAGTTATATGTGTTTTAGTTATATCATGTTAGGTGCTAATATGGCTTTACAATTTTCTTTCTTTAGAAATTATGCATATTGTTTATAGGTGTAAATTTGACAAGGGTGGGTTGTAATAATCAGAGTTCTATGTCAACATGACTAGTTCAGGATTTCTAATAGTGTAGCAGTTAAGATGTGTTTATCATATAGCTCTAGTAGCGTAGTGGTTACGAATCGTGCTACAAACCTCAAGGTCAGCAGTTCGAAACTATTAGCTTCTCCGAGGGAGAAAGATGAGGCTCTCTGCTCCCATAAAGATTTACAGCCTTGGAAACCCTGTTCAGGGTCTCCATGGGTCAGAACCGAATCAACGGCACTTAACAACAACAACAACAACATCACTCTGTGATTTGTGGCTATAAGCAACCAATCAATTGAAAGGATGCTTCCTTGGGCGTGTGACCTGCTCCTAATATAATGGACATGCAGGAAAGGTTTTCTTTCTGTCTTCTGCTTGGGAGCTGAGACTCTACAATTGTAAGCCATTTCCTTGATAATAAACTTCTCTGTACACATATACATATGTATGTTTCACTGGCTTTCCTTCTGTAGTAAAACGAGGCTAAGGCCAAGATTACTGAGGAAGACCAATCATCCTTCAGTACAGATTGTTGTTTTTGTTAAGTGCTGTCAAGTTGGTTTCAACTCATAATGACCCTGTATAGGGTTCCCAAGGAGAGACTGGTGGGTTTGAACCACCAACCTCACAGTTATCAGTGGAGTGTTTATTCTACAGTGCCACACCACAACTCAATGTCAACATAAAGAAAATAAAACCTCTCACAACTGGATCAACATACAACACCATGATAGAGAAAAGACTGAAGTTTTTGAGGGTTTCATTTTATGCATAATTTTTTTGCATGCATAATCAGTATGGAATAAGCAGTAAAAAAATAAAATAATAAAACAGTTGTTGCATTGGGAAGATCTACTGAAAATACCTCTATATAGTGTTAAAAACAAAGGTCATTTTGTGAACTAAGGTATGCCCGACACAAGCCATTATTTTCAATTGTCTCATATGGAATATGAATAAAACTGAGCAATGAATGAGGAAAACTGAAGAATTAATTAATGCATTTGAATTATGGTGTTGGTGAAGAATAGTAAATATACCATGGACTGCCAAAAATATGAGCAAATCTGTGTTCAAGGAAGTACAGCTATCATGCTCCTTAAAGATGAGGATGGCAAGATTTCATGTCATGTACTTTGGGCATGTTATCAGGAATGACTATGCCTGGAGAAGCATATCATGCATTTTAAAGTAGAGGATTAGTGGAAAAGAGAAAGACCCTCAACTATATTGATTGACATAGTGACTGAAACAATGGGTGAAACATAGCAACAATTTTAAGAATGGTGAGAATTATACCAGGAAAAGTAAGAAGAGTACAATAAAATTTTTGTGCCTGATATATCAATGTTCTCTGACTTATTCATAGGCCAGGGAAAAGGTTGTCAATGACATTTATAGTGCTTCATATAGTGTACACATTTTAAAAAGGTATCCTCTTTCTGTATATGAATTTTAGGAAATTTTCTGTCTTTCCCCATCTTCACTGGACAGAACAGCACTCTGGCCTTGTGACTGATGAGTAGACCATGGCCTTATTCCTGCCCCATTGCTGTCCTCAACTGGAGATCTTTGGATTGTGAACAATCATTAGTTTCACATACAGGAGTTCTGGCAAGAACTATGCCTTAATCTTTTTTATTTTCAGCCATCAATATAATCCCATAGGTCTAAAATTATGAATCTGGAATGAATTTGTAGATTTCTCAAATTATTGTTAAAGTCTAGTCCTTTGAAGATTCCATCAACTGTGGAATTTCATCATTCTATCATCATTCTTGCTCTTACTCTTTCTGAGGAATTTTGTTTTTAGGTTGATGTGTGAACATCAGTGAAGCAGCTATATAATTTATTTCATTCATGTGTATTTTGTTTTCTTTTTTCTAGAGAATGTGAGTGAGATTTTACACTTCTTTCTCACTTCTTTGACAGTGAAATAGTAGATAGTGAATAAGCAGGTGACAATGCTCTCTTTCTTTCCTCCCCTTACTTTACTTTATGTACAGGATGTGGCTTTGTTTTTCCTTACATGAGGTAGTTATTATCAGTAATAGTTTCACTAACCTCTTCTTGAACCATCATTTACATTTTAGTGCCACTTTTGAGTTATACAAGCATTTTACACTCAAGGAAGATGTAAATCCACATACTGTGAGGGTCTTCCTTTTACCATGATTAACACTTGTAGCAGGAAGGATGGAATAAAGAATATTGTGCATGCCAGAATTTTACAGTCACTCAGTGTACCCTTGGGAATGAAAGTTGCAAAGAAGCTCAGATTCCTGCTCTCTTTATATATACATCGACTTCTCTGAAAGAAAGGGAAAAAAAGTTCAATCGGTCCGGGGAAGAGATTACTCAGTTGGCTAGGTCCTGCTGATGCTTTCCTGCTGAGCTGGGGTAGAGGGTCACACAGCTATCCTCACCAGGCTGCAAAGAGGAAGCCTGCTGTGGCTAAAGTATGTGCCCTTATTAAGTATATATCTTAATGTACCTCTGTTGGTAGTGTTAAACTACTACCATAAAATATTGCATATAAGTAACATAGCTAACTTAATGTTTTCATAGGAACCTTAATATTAAAATTTGCTTAACATGACATTAACCTCAGGGATATATATATATATTTTCTTCTTCTTCTTTTTTGCTGGTATAAATTCAAATACACATTATGTGTAGATGTACAATATGAAGTATTTTGGAAAGCAAAACAAATGGCACTGAGAATATATAGTTTTATGCTGTCTCAGTTGTGTTGGTCAAATCTTTGTTTCCCTAGAAAGAACAGTGTAATCAAAAGTCTCACAGCCTTCTTTCAGTGTAGGAATGCCTTGATTTCTATATATATTTGATTTTCTCTGAAAGAAAAGCAATAACAAGAACAAACTATCTGCTCATGTACTGTTCACATAAGAGGGTCTTATGGTTGTTTCTTAGGACTTGTTATAAATTTTGTTGACCAAAATTGGGCTTAAGTATTTATAATTGCTTGTATTGAATGCCTTCTCTTAATATAGGTAAATGGAAGGTGTGATGCTAAATCTAAAATAATTTTAGTGAGATAAAGTTCAATATGGAACACAAGAAAGCATAATGATGATTTGCAAAGGGTTCTAATGATATATTCCACCTGAAAAAAAAGGACACTAATTGTTCATTTAAAATAGGTGATACTTGTATTTTTAGGTTTTAATGTCTTAAAAGAAAAGTACTGATACCTTAAAAAGTCAAATTTATCAGCAATTAAAGTGAATTAATTGCTGTTATCTACACACTATATGATTTATTTATAATTCTTATATTTAAGACAGTCTTTAAAAAATGCCATCATTTAGAATTACCATTACCATAGTAATTAAGATTAAATCTTGCTTAGATAGTAAGTCTCCCACCCCACCCCCCCACGGGGAGTGGAAGGGTACGTGCCATTTATTTGTAAAATAAAGCTATTTTTTTCCTTATCATCACACAACCATAAAAATTGCAGGCAGTCAGAAGTTAGCATGGCTGCTTCACAGACTCATAGCAATACTGAGCAACAGATTTTCAAAGAAGTTCAAAGAGTCCAATTTCCATCTGTGTTTGGTGAAGGGTGCACAAACCTTCAGGCCATCAGAAAACTCAGCTTCATCTCTAACACTTGGAATAACAAAGGTGTTATTTTTCAAAGCTGCATTCTCCCCTCCTGGGGTGGCCTTGCAGATTCAGTTCAGGGAAGGTAGGAAACTTCAGAGCAGGTATTCTCCTTCTAGACTTTGCCTCCTTCAGGGAGTTTCTTTGAGGCTGTCACAATGGTGGCCTCTTGAACATGGGTTACTGCCAACAGAGGCCATGAGTTAATGAACCTTATAGACAAATTCCTTCTTCTGATTTTCTGACCAAAAAAATCCACTTAAAAACAGCATCTATTTTCTTTCAGACTAGGGTTGCTATTTAATCAGGAGAAAGCAGAGGGTGCTCTCTACCCACATAACAATAATGAATTGCCAAATGAAGACTGAAAATCAGTCTCCATCTCATTTACCTGAAACAAGGTAGAAAATTAATGGAAAATAATATCTGGACATCCTTGTCATTTGTTAATATGACAATGAAACTGAGATTTATATTACTTTAGCAAACTTAAAAAATTATACACAGACATAAATATATTGTTGTTAAGTGCTGTTGAGTTCCTACTCATAGAGAAGTTTATGAAAGCTGCTGGTGGGTTTGAACTGCTTAACTTTCAGTTATCAGTCTAGTGCTCATTTTATATACCTCAATCATGTATGTATGTGTGTGTGTATATATATATATATATATATTTGTTGTTGTTATGTGCCGTATATATACACACATATACATACATGGTGGTGGTGGTTATATGCCATGGAGTTGGTTCCGACTCATAGTGACCCTGTACAGGGTTTCTGAGGCTGTAAATCTTTACGGGAGCAGAAAGCCTCATCTTCCCCCACGGAACAGCTGGT
>NW_006409008.1:420766-422039 GCF_000296735.1 Chrysochloris asiatica | reverse complement strand
TTTGGAAGACAACTATTTGGCCGACTGATTGGAAGAGATCCATATTTGTGCCCATTCCAAAGAGAGGTGACCCAACGGAATGCGGAAATCATTGGACAATCTCTTTGATATCCCACGTGAATAAACTTTTGCTAAAGGTAATAGAGAAATGGCTGCAAGCATACATTGACAGAGAATGTCCAGAGGTTCACACTGGATTCAAAAGAGCCTGCAGAACAAGTGCTATCATTACTGTTGTCCGATTGATCTTGGCTGAAAACAGAGAATATCAGAAAGATGTTTACTTGTGCTTTATTGACTACACAAAGGCTTTCGAGTGTGTGGATCATGACAAGCTATGGACAACATTGTAAAGTATGAGCATTCAGAACACTTAATTGTGCTCATGAGGAATCTGTACATAGACCAAGAAGCAGTTGTTCGAACAGAATATGGGATAACTGAATGGCTTAAAATTAATAAAAGTGTGCAACACCATACTTATTCAACCTGTATGCTGAGCAAATAACCCGAGAAGCTGAGTTCTATGAAGAAAAATGTGGCATCAGGATTGGAGGAAGACTCATTAACAACCTGTGATATGCAGATGATACAATCTTTTTTTTTTTTAAGTTCTTTTAGCTTGAGAAATGCTGAGCATGTTCTTCCCTTTTTGGTTTTATAACTCAAGGTCTGTGCACATTTCATTATAATACTTGACTTGTCTTTGGGAATATTGTTGTTGTTGTTAGGTGCCATCAAGTCGGTACCAAACCATATCAACCTTATGCACAGCAGAAAAAACCACTGCCATATCCTGGGCCAACCTCACTACTGTTGCCATGCTTAAGTCCATTGATGCTGCCACTTGGCCAATCCATCTTTTAGGGGGTCCTCCCCATTGTCTCTGACCCTACATCTTACCTAACATGATATCCTTCTCAAGCGTTCCCTCTTGAAAATATGTCCAAAGTATGAGAGACGAAGTATGGCCATCTTGGACTCTAAGGAGCATTCTGGCTGTGCTTCTTCCAAACAGATCTATTGGTTCTTTTGGCAGCCCATGGCACTTTCAATATTCTTCTCCAACACCATAATTCAAAGGCATCAATTCTACGATCTTCCTTATTCACTGTCCAGCTTTTGCAAGCATATGAGGTTATTAAAAAAAAAACCATGGCTTGAGTCAGGTGCACCTTAGTCCTCAAGCTCTTCAACACTTTAAAAAGGTCTTGTGCAGCAGATTTGCCTAATGCAATATGTCATTTGATTTCTTGACTGCTGCTTCCATGAG
>NW_006409008.1:417003-418807 GCF_000296735.1 Chrysochloris asiatica | reverse complement strand
ATATTCTGACCCATAGAGACCCATGTATATATATAGTTGTTGTTGTTAGATGCCACTAACTCAGTACTGACTCATAGAAACCCTGCTCACAACAGGATGAAACACTGAACAATCCTGGGTCAATCTCACAATTGTTGCTATGTTTGAGCCCACTGGTGCAGCCATTATGCCAATCCATCTCATTTTTCTCTGACCCTCCACTTTACCAAATGTGATATCCTTCTCCAGTGACTGGTTCCTCCTGATATTATGTATGAAGTATGAGAGATAAAGTCTGGCCATCCTGGCTTCCAAGGAGTGTTATGGCTGTACTTCTTCCAACTCAGATCTATTTGTTCTTTTGGCAGTCATGGTACTTTCAGTATTCCCCTCCAACACCATAAATCAATTGCATCAATTTTTTTATGGTCTTCCTTATTCACTATCCAACTTTCACATGCATATGAAGTTATTGAAAGTACTGTGTCTTGGGTCAGGCGCACCTTGGTCCTTAAACTGACATCTCAGCTCTTCAATACTTTAAAGAGGTCTTGTGCACGAAATTTGCCTAATGCAATATGTCGTTTCATTTCTTGATGGCTGCTTTCATGAGTGTTGATGGTTGATCCAAGAAAAATGAAGTCTTTGACAACTTCAATCTTTTCTCTATTGATAAGAATATTGTTTATTAGTCCAGTGGAGAGGATTTCTGTTTTCTTCATGCTGAGGTGCAACTCATGCCAAAGGCTGTGGTCTTTAATATTTATCAGTAAGTGTTTTAAATCCTCTTCACTTTCAGCAAGCAAGGTTGCAACATCTGCATATTGCAAGTTGCTAGTGAGTCTCCTTAATACTGATGCCATGTTTTTCTTCATATGATCCAACTTCTCGGATTATCTGCTCAGCACACAAATTGAATAATTATGGTGAAAGAATACAACATTGGTGTACACATTTCCTAATTTTAAACCATTCCATATTCCCTTGTTCTGTTGGAACAATTGCCTCTTGGCCTATGTGCACATTCCTCATAAACACAATTAAGTGTTCCATAACACTCATACATCACAATGTTGTCCATAGCTTGTCATGATTCACACAATCAAAAGCCTTTGCATAGTCAATAAAGCACAAGTAAACATCTTTTTGGTTCTTTGCTTTCAGCCTAGATCTATCTGATATTACTAATGATATCCCTCATTTCATCAAGCAAGATGTATTCATAATTACTGGCAATTGGAATGCAAAGGTTTGAAAAAAAGAGGAAGGATCAGTAGTTGAAAAATATGCCTTTACTGATAGAAATGATGCTGGAGATCTCATGATAGAATTTTGCAAGAGCAATGAATTCTTTATTGCAAATATGTTTTTTTAAGCCACATAAGAGATGACTATACACATTGACTTCACCAGACAGAATACACAGAATTGACTACATCTGTGGAAAAAGACGGTGGAAAAGCTCCATATCATCAGCCAGAACAAAGCCATTGGCAGACTGTGGAACAGACCATCAATTGCTCATATGAAAATTCAGGATGACGCTAAAGAAAATTAAAACAAATCCACAAGAGCCAAAATATGACCTTGAATATATCCTACCTGAATTTAAAGATCATCTGAAGAACAGATTTCATTTGATAAATATATATCCTGGATCCTGGCATGACAATATACGATAAGCACTGGCTTGCTAACATTAATGTTGGCATTACAAAGCCACCAGTTGCTCCTCAGAAATCCTATAAACTGTCGCTATAAGTCAGAACTCATCTCATGACACTTAACAACAAGAATATATGTGTGTGTGTGTATGTATATATAT
>NW_006409008.1:412335-416903 GCF_000296735.1 Chrysochloris asiatica | reverse complement strand
TGCATATATACATCTATATTTATATAGAGAGTTCTGGTGTGGTGCTGTGGGTTAATGTTCTGGACTGTACAGTCTATTTGATTCACAAGATTGGCAGTTAAAGTTCACCAGCTACTCCTAGGAAACCCTATACAGGGTCACTATGGGATGGAACTGACTCAGCAGCACTTAACAACAACAACAACAACAAATATATATATACACACACACACACATATATATATAATTCTTGCTAGATGCTGTGGTTTCAGTTTTGACTCATAGCTACCCTATGTACAATAGATAGAAACACCAGTCCTTCTTGTGCTATCCTTACAATTGCTGCTGTACTTGAGCCCATTGCAACTGTCATTATCCAATCCATCTCATTGGGGGTCTCCCTCTTTTTTGCTGACCTTACTACACTTTACCAAGCATGATGCCCTTCTCCAGGGAGTGGTCCCTCCTCATAATATGTCTGAAGTATAAGAGACAAAGTCTGGCCATCTATATTTCTAAAGAGCATTCTGGTTGTACTTCTTTGAGCACAGATTTGTTTGTCTTCTGACAGTCTATGGTACCAACAACTTCTTCATTACAATTACCTTTTTAAACATAAATGGTGACCATACATGTGAACCAAACCAAATTTAATACACAGGAATCAAATTGACTATTTCTGATAGGAGAGAAGATGGAAAAGCGTAATATCATCAGCCAAAACAAAGCCAGGAGGTGATTGTGGAACTGACCATCAATTACTGATATGCAAGTTCAGGCTGAAGCTGAAGAAAATTTCAGGAAGTCTACAATAAACAAAGTATGTTATTGTTGTTGTTAAGTGTCATTGAGTAGGTTCTGATTCATAGCGACCCTATATAGCATTGCCAAGGAGCAGCTGGTGAGTTTGAACCACCAACTTTGTGCCTCAAACTGACCTTACAGTCTAGTGCTTTATCCTATAGTCCACACCAGGACTCTTTGCATAACTCATCTGAATCTAGAGATGACCTCAAAAACATATCTGATGCATTGAACTCTAATGACCAAAAACTAGAAGAGTTTGGGGATGACATTAAGAAATCATACCTGAAGAAAGCAAAAATTTAAAAACAGAAAAGAAAGAAAAACAAAAATAAAAGTGGCTGTCTGAAGACTCCAAAACGTGCTCGTGAATGTTGGGTAGCTGAAGTGACTAGAAGAAAAGATGAATTTAAAAAGCTGAATGGAAAATCTCGAAAGACACCTTGAGAAGATAAAGTATTACAATGAAATGTGCAAAGACATGTAGTTAGAAAGTCAAAAGAGAGTAACATGGTCAGCATTTCTCAAGCTGAAAGAACTGAAGAAAAAAAATTCAAGCCTTATGTTTTAATATTGAAGGATTCTATAGGCAAAATACTGAATGATAGTAAGCATCAAAAGAAGATGAGAGGGATATACAATCACTGTATAAAAATAAAAAATCAAAGTCAACGTTCAACCATTGCAAGAGATAGCATATTATAAAGGACTAGTGGAATAAGTCCAAGCTGCTCTGAATGCACTGGGAAAAAAAACAGGGTCCAGGAATTGATGGAATACAAATTGAAATGTTGAAACAAACTGATGCTGCAATGGAGGTGCTCACTCATCTATATCAAGAAATTTGGAAGACAGCTACATGGCCAAACATTTGGAAGATATCTATATTTCTTTTTAATTTTCTTTCTAGTTGTTAGATTAAAGTGATAAGTTTGATCTTCTTCTTTTTTTCATGAATGCATTTATTGTTATAAATTGACCTCTGAACAATGCTTTTGCTGTGTCTCAAAAGTCTGGATATGTTGTGGTTTCATTCTCCTTTGATTTTAGAATTTTTAAAAATTTCTTATTGTACCCAGTAATTTTAAAGCAAGATATTATTCTGATTCTATATATTTGATTTTTTTAAAAACCTGTTAGTATTATTGATTTCTAACTTTATACTCCACCACTCCTCTGTCAGTTTCTCATCTGTGTCACTTGCTGTTTGTGATAGGGTAATATTTATACTCATACAAACAAGACCAGTTAACATCACTATTATTCAAATTTATGCAACAATCAATAAAGCCAGTGATGACAAAATTGAAAAATTCTACCAATTTCTTCAGTGAGAAATTGATCAAGCATGCAATCAAGGTGCATTTATATTACAGTCGACTGGAGTGCAAAAAGTTGGAAACAATCAGAAAGGATCAGTACTTGGAAAATACAGCCATGGTCTTAGAAGTGATGCTGGAAACTGTTTGATAGAATTTGCAAGACCAACAACTTATTCATTGCAAATGACTTTAAAAAAAAAAAAAGTTTTATTGTGTATTATGTGATAGTTTACATGGGGAAACATTAGTTTTACATTCATTCTATCCTACATCGTTTCATTGCCATACTTACCATCCCATCCATGCATCATCCCCCAACCAAAGGGCATACCCTGCACGCTGCCGCCCTCCTCCCGGTCCTCAGCACACAGCTCCTCTCCCTCTCTGGGTCTCAAGTCCCCAGTCACTCCATCTCTTCACATCATCCTCTCTGTCTCCATCTCAGGCCTCACTACTTCTCTGTGTGGGGTCCCGCTCTCCGCTCCTCTCCATTAATGGTCCCAGGGCCCTTCGCTCATAGACTGAAAAGTTAGTCATTCCCCTCCTCACTATAAAATATTCACCTTTACATTTCCAGTCCTCACAATCAGTCCTGGTAACAATTTCTCACCATTGCATCACATGAGACCCATCTGCATTTCTTTTCATCAGCCCTTCTAGACAAGTTGGGTACTACTCACTGGAGACTCTACTATCCTCCCTGCCCTGTGGATCTAGGTTCCCTCTTGAAAGCTTGTAAGCCAATCACTTCTTACCTTTGTATCCCTCCCTCCATTTTGGGTAGCCAATGTTCAAGTTGCCCATCCCTATCCACCCTTTGTGCGGAGGGGGTGGAAATAATTCTTGGAGCCAGGATTTGTTTCCTCTTTTGAGATACTGCATTTATAGGTATAGGTCAAGTTCATCAAGTTGTATCAGATGACACTTTTTTTTTTTTTTTCCTCTTCTTTCTTCCTCGGGTTGAATTCTGTTCATCCAGTCATTGAAGTCAGGTCAAGTGGGTATCATCTGCAAGTGTGGGTGTTCTTGTGTCTGTCCGCCCTCTTCTTATCAGCTGGTCACTTCGATCTCCACTCTAGTCCTCTGTGACTGTGTCACTGACTCTGAGCCCATGAGTCCCCAGGTCCTGCCTCACTGCTGGCCAACCAAGTCTCCACCTGGGTTCACAGTAGTCTGCTGAAGGATGCAGGGCTTAGCTTGCTGCTTCATTGATGTTCTTTGGTCACTTCTAATTATGGGTGACGTGAGTGGTCACCAATCAGAGCGTGTATTTCCATTGCGTCTTAGTCTTGGGAGAGGATTTGCGCTGAGAGGACCCAACCACTTTCCTTGATGTCTCCTGGGCAAACAACTTCCTTGTTCTTATGGTAGCAGTCGGACTGCCCTTACTGTTTTGTATTTTTCCTGTAGGTCTTTCTTTAAAGAAGTGTCTTCTGGTTTTCTGGCTGCTCCAGGCTGGTCTGCTTGTTCTTTCAAGAGGAAAGTTTCTCATCTCTGAAGGCCTGGATGTGGTTAGGCTTCGATCTATATTTTTATGTACTGCCGAGGCTCTTCAGGAAACCTCCTTCACTGGATACATTGTAGTCCCATTTTAGGTATTCCAGTCAGTTTTAGGCAGAGAACAGACTTACAAGCTTTCTACGGTGACATCTCTGGCTATGCTTTTCTCTCCCCCTCCAGTGTCTGTTTTATAATATAATGTATGGGAAACCAAGGTTCAAAAGTCAGCCAAGCATCTTAACATTATTCCCCCCTTTTCCCCATCCCAACCCTATCCCTGTCTCTGTATCCCAGAGCCCTGTTGTTCCAAGGCTGTGCCTACATCATTTTTTTAACTTCTGTCCTATTTAGCTCATTCATACCTGTCTAATTGTTCTCCCGTCTGCTTTGTTCTTCTAGTCCCTTCTTCCTGCTTGTATATTGCCCCCTTCCCCCACACCCAAACTATCTTGTGTCTACTCCCTGCCCTGTGCTCCACCTTCCCCTTCCACCCTTAAACATACCCCTACGTCCTAGCAGCCTGCTAAGAATCCACTTTAGTGGGATAGTATGGGTTCTTTTTCTTAGTCTTTTACAGTAGTGGTCCTATGCAGTATTTTTCCTTTTGTGATTGACTAATTTCACTCAACATAATGTCCTTAACGTTCATCCATGTTAGGAAGTGGCATGCAGCTTCCTTGTTATTTTTCAAGGTAGCATAATACTCCATTGTGTGTATGTACCACAGCTTGTTTTCCCATTCTTCAGTCGATGGGCATTTTAGTTGTCTCCATCTTTTTGATATTGTAAATAGTGCAGCTATGAACATTGGTGTGCATGCATATATCTTACCATGTTGTAGCTCATTTGTCTTATGGGTAAATACCAAGTAGAGGAATTGCTGGATCGAATGGTATTTCTATTTTCAACCTTCTGAGGAAGCGCCATATTGCTTTCCACAGAGGTTGGACCATTTTGCAGTCC
>NW_006409008.1:405670-411347 GCF_000296735.1 Chrysochloris asiatica | reverse complement strand
CGATGCATTTGAGTTATGGTGTTGGAAGAGAATATTGAAAGTACTATGGGCTGCCAAAAGAACAAATATATCTGTGTTGGAAGAAGTACAGCCAGAATGCTCCAGGTTGGCCAGACTTTGTCTCTCATATTTCAGACATATTGTCAGGAGGGACCAGTCACTGGAGAATAATATCATGTTTGGTGAGGCAGAGGGTCAGAGAAAAAGACGAAGACCCCCGGTGAGATGGATTGGCAAAGTGGCAGCATCAACACGCTCAAGCGTGGCAACCATTGGGAGGTTGCTCTGGGTCCAAGCAGTGTTGTGCATAGGGTCACTGTGAGATAGTGCTGACTAAACAACACCTAACAACATCAACAACATGGGCAAAATATTGAAGGATTCTATGGGTAAAAGGAGTCCAGGTGTATTACTGTAGGATAAGTACTGGATTGCCAACCCTAAGGAGATCAGTTCAAAGCCATCAGCCGCTCCTCAGAAACTCTATACAGGCTTGTCACAAGTTTGAACTCACTCAATGGCACTTGACCACAACATCAAATGGGGAAAATATTAGATGATGCAGAAGAACATCATGTACCCCCTCTAAGACTGAAACTCAAAGGGAACACATAAACAGGCATGTAAGCTTGCTGATGACCACATTGGTCTACTGGTGAGTGGAAGAGGGGAAAGGCAGCAATGAAGAAATGGGCTGAATTCAACCATGCTCCATAGACTCCTGTTGACCTATAGATGAGAGAGAGAAGAGGAAGGGCTGGTTGGTCCAAAGTGTGGTGAGACCTGGAGACACCTGAGCCCATGGACAAGGACATAGCCACAGAGGGCTATAGCTGAGAGTGATATGATCTAGCTGATATGAAATGAAGGGAGAAACACAAGAACCCTCAAAATTGCAGATAGTACCTATTTGACCTAGTCTCGATGGCTTGGTAATCAGAACTCGACTAGAGGAAAATAAAAAACACAAACAAAACAATTTTTTATAAAGGAAATTAGGGTGAATTGCTACAATTTGATGAACTTGACTTATACTCTTGGAGGTAGTAATTCTAAATACCATCAGAGAGAGAAGGAGTCTTCACATCAAGTTTCAATGCTATCCCCTCTGTATACAGGATAGATAGGGATGGGCAACTTAGACATTGGCTACCTAAAATGACGGGGTGATAAAGTCACAATGTGACTGGCTTACAAGCTTTCAAGAGAGAGTTTAGTTTAAGGGTGTCTGGGGGAAGATAAAGTCCCCACTGGGTAGTTTTCATCTTGTCTAGATGGGTCTGATAAAAAGCGATGGGCATAAGATTCTTATGATTCAATAGTAATTGTTATCATGACTAATTGTGATTGTCACAATTGTAAAGGTAGAAGTTTTGTAACAAAAAGGGGGGGAGTAGTTAATCTTACAGGCCCGAAATGGAGGACCCTAGGAACATCAAAGGAGAAGAGTACAAGCAGAATGTGAGGCCTTATCTAAAGAAGCAGCAACACCAGATATAGAGGAAGAGATAGGGACATGGAAAGAGGGAGCAGCTAAGGACTCTAGATTCATGGAAAGAGAAGGACTGAGAGGTGGTGGCCAGGAGTTAGACTTACAGAATATGTCCTTTGGTGGTTTAAATTATTATATATGCCTGAATGTTTTAAAAAGCAAAATAAACAGCTAAATGAATATAGAAAAATACTGTTAACTGATGGTACATAAAGGGGATTATAATCATTGTAATGAAACAAGGTGTACAATTTGTTGATTACAAAATTGATGATGTGCCCTGTAAACTTTCACTCAACTTCTGGTCTCCCCTAGAGAAAAGAAAAAAAAAAAAAAAAGAATTTTTATTGGACAAAAGAACATCATGTAAATACACAGAATCACTTTACCAAAATGAAATGGTAGCTGTTCAACTATTTGAAGGGGTAGCATAAGATCAAGAACCACTGGTACTGAAGGAAAAAGTTCATGCTTCATTGAAGCCATTGGCAATAAACAATTCTAGGAATTGATAGAGCACAATTGAATTCTATCAACAAACTGATACAAGCCTGAAGATATTCAATCACATATGCCAAGAAATTTGGAAGTTAGCTACCTTTTCAACCAATAGTAAGAGATCTGTATTTGAGCCCATTCTAAAGAGAGGTGACCCCACAATGGGTAAATCATTGAACAATATGATTAATATCACATGCAAGTACAATTTTCCTGAAGATTCAAAAAGAGTCCAAACAGTACATTGACAGAGAATTGCCAGAAATTAAAGTCAGATATTTATTATGATTATGTATTCTAGTTAGATTTACATTTTGAGTTTATTGACTCTTACATTTGTTTTTCTTTTAAGCATATCTTATTAGAAACAAATATTGCCACTTCTGCTCTTTTTTGGTTGTCAAGTATTTGATATATGTTTTTCCATCCTTTGATTTTTAGCTTATTCTTATTTTAATATCTAAACTGAACCTCAATTTTACGGGCCATGTTTTTTTATCCATTCTGCCACTCTCTAATTTTTTGACTATTGCATTTAATTCAATTATATTCATTGTAGTAATTAATTAGTATGAATTTACTGCTGCCATAGTATGTTTTTTTGTTTGTTTGCTTTGTGTAGTGTTAGCAATTTCTTTGTGTCATATGTTTCTGTGCTGAACTCATTTTGTTTACAAATTTTCTTTCATTTCCTTCATTGTATTGATTATTGATTTTAGCTTAATGAGCCTTAATGTTGTTGTTGTTGTTTTTGTTGTTGTTGTTAGACTGTTGAGTCATTTTCTTTGTGGTTACCCTGCAATTTATTTTGTTTCTAAGATGAATTCAATCTGTTCTTTCTTAATAGTGTCTTGACTCCCTCTCCAATTTGAAGTTACATAGCCTTACCCTTTATTCTCTTTTTGCTTTATACTTGTTGCCATTTACAGCATGATATGTTTTATTATCTATTTTCAGACTTGAATACTTGTTTTATATTTGAAAATACTTTCTCTGAGTTGATGTCTGGGTGATGTTGTTATGTGTCTTAATCTCAAATTGTCATCTGATATTGCTGATTCTCTGTCTGAGGAACACCCATGAGCATTTCTTGTCAGGTTGATCTGGGTTTTACAGATTCTCTGCATTTCTTTTTTGTCTACAAATGATCTAATTTTATTATTGTATTTTGTTGTTGTTAAATGCTATCGAGTGGGTTTTGAGTCATAGAAACCCTGTATAGATAGGTTTTTTGAAAAACAGTTGGTGAGCTTGAACTGCTGACCTTGCAATTCAAACCAACCTTGCAGTGAAGTGTATTAACCCACCGTGGCACACCTTAACTTTTGAAGGGATAATACTGCTGAAGATATAGTTCTTTGTTATCAATTGTTTTATATATATATTATTCCATTACCTTCTTGCCATTATGTTTTCTAGCAAAAAGCTGGGTATTAGCTTTATTGATTCTCCTAAGCTGTTATAAGTATTCTTTCTTCATGTTTGTTTTTTGAAAGTTTAATTATGACATGTCTTGATAATGTGGGAGGTGGGGTTTATTCTATTTGGAGTTCATTGAACTTCTTGAACAGATACCTTAAAAAAAAAAAAAAAGTTTTATTATGAATTAAGTGAAGGGTTATAGAGAAGATCATTAGTTTTGCATTCAATAAATCATATATTTTGCTTTATCTTAATGATTGCAATCCCTTCCATATAAGGGCAGTTATCCTCTTTCTGTCCTGTGGTTCCTAGTTCCATTCTACCATCTTTCCAATCCCTGTTCAACTTTGTCCTTAGGTAAATGTTGTCCTTTTGATCGTGAATGACTTTTCCATGATATGTATACCTCACTAGTATTGTCCCCCTATATACCTATCTATTGCTTGGCTGAAAATGTGGCCATAAGGGTGAGTTCTAGTCCAGACATGAAGGGTGATTGAGTGCCAAGTCTCCGGTTCCTCTAGTCTCTTTCTGACCAGTAAGCTGGTCTTTTAATTTTTATAATTTTGAGTTTTGTTCCACATTTTCTCTCATTCTATCCAGTACCTTCTAATGTGATTCCTGTTAGAGTAGTTGATAGTGGTAACTGGATACTATCTAGTTCTGGTCTGAGTCATGGTGACTGATGTTCACCTGTTCCAATGCCTCATTGGACTAGTTGATTCCAAGAATATTCAATTTTCATCACTCTTCTTTCTCTTGGATATGGAGATACCAATAGTTGCACGTTAGGTGACTGTTCATGAGCAGTTAAGATCACAGTCATTATTCACCAAAATAGCACGTAGAACATTGTCTTTGTGGACTATATCATGCCAATTGGCCATGAAATCCCATGTAGTCCTTAACATCCAGGCCCAGAAAATCATCGCCTTAAGATGTTTGATAATATCTAAGAATTTTCCATCATTTTGCTTCCTGGATGCCCCACCACATTCATAGGTGTACTTGCAGAAAAGGTAAATACCCAGGTTCAAATATCCTCTTTCAAACCCTTACGTATTTGTGGATCTACTTCCACTCTCCCTCCCATACCTGTCCTGCCTGTGTATCTGTCCATGTATCTCGAGCCACAGAACACTGTTGTTCCAGGGTTCTATATATAACACTACTTACCTCTATCACGTTAACTCTTGATTACCTCCCTGTTTCTTACCCTGTCTTCATCATTTAATAGATGTCTTCTTATCATTCATGATAATTTTCTGCCAATGACTCTGAAAATTTTCTCTATTTAAAATTTTTTTCTGTTCTGGAATTCCATTCACATGTAAGTTGCTCATCTTGATGCTGTCCTATACAATTCTTTTAGGCTTTCTCATTTCTCTTCATTCTTTCTTTTTTTTCTGATTGCTCCTCTAACAGAATAGAATTTAAAAATTTTCTTGTTTTGATCATTCTGTCTTCCATTAATTCAACTCTACACCTTTCCTCTTCCTATTTCTGAAATTTTACTGTCAACCTTCTGATTTCTAGTTGCTATTGTATAATTTCTAATTATCTATTTATTTTTTTAATTTGTTATTGTACTCCCCCCTCTCCCAGACTTTTCTAGAATTTTTTTTCCTGTATTTTCTTTGATATTGTGTATTTCCTTCTTGCTGTTGTCTTTGTTTTCTTTGACTTCTTTCTTAATCTATTGAAAAGTCCTTAGTATAATTATTTTCAATTCCTTATCTTCCCTTGGATTTTGTTCATTTGCTACAGCCATTTTGTCCTGATTTTATTGTAATTGTTACTATTTGAAGTTGTCTGGTTTTTTTTCTGACACATTGTGGGCTATTGCATTTCTATGTTGATTGTATATTGATTTGGTTTACTCTGATTTTTGTTTTGTTTTGATAGCTTCAGACACAAACTGTGGGTATTAGTTCGGCAGCACAGGAGGATTCACAACCTGTCTTTAAGTGGATTTGGAAGTGGGTAACAGGGAATGTGAGCACAAGTCTATGATTGCTGGTCATGAAATGCAGCTAATGACAGGTTGGGTAGGTGTTGGCCATTGTCTGTCATCGACCCAGTTGTGCTGAAGCAGGTAGTGGGCCTCAGCCAGTGGATGGGGTAGCAGATGTGGTGGGTCTATCTGGGTAGGTAACTAGCTCTTGATTCATGGAGAAAGAAAGAAAGAAAGAAAGAAAGAAAGAAAGAAAGAAAGAAAGAAAGAAAGAAAGAAAGAAAGAAAGAAAGAAAGAAAGAAAGAAAGAA
>NW_006409008.1:400250-404900 GCF_000296735.1 Chrysochloris asiatica | reverse complement strand
GAAAGAGGAAGATAGAAAAATTGGTAGAAGTAGGAAGAAAAAAGAGAAAAACATGGAGAAAGAGAATAGGAAAGAGAAAGAAAAAAGGCGTAAGCAGGAAGAAAAGAGGTAAAAGCAAACAAAACTACATTGTGTAGGATATAAACATTAACCATCAAATATGGTGGTGGTTAGAGTATGGTACATGATATGTGGGGATGCACACCACTGGTTGTGGAAGCTGCAGTCATGTGGTGTACAAGTAAACCATGTGTTGTTAGATGTCTGAGACAGCAGGTCCACTGTATTTGTTCTACAGGAGCACACTGTAGACCACAGGTGCGATGGTTTGATGCATGGGGACAAGGGCTGCTGGAGTGGCAGATAAACTGTTCAGAATACCAAATCGGCGAAGAATAATGGAGGGACAGTTTCACTGGCTGCAAAGTGGTGAGTGTGGGAGAGGGCTGTACTTCTGGTCACTGAGAGCTTGTGCAGTGTAAAGGAAGACGGTTTATTTCTCCAGCTGGGGTTCACCAACACAGCTGTCTGTGAACTTCTATGGAAATACAGCTGGTTATCTCTTTCCTGTTCTCACTCAAAGTAAGAAGTGGGCAGTTGCTGGAATCCAACAACTTCAGTTGCCACCACACAGTCCCTCTTCACTGTGTGAGTGCTCCACCCAATTGACCAGGGACAGCAGTTTAGTCCCATTCTTCAGCCTTGAATTCTATGCTCAGGCTTTCAAAGTTATCTTCTATATCAGATTTATTTGTTTACTTGGTTTGTTAGTGTAAGAGAAACATTGTGAGGCATTTGATTGTGCTGCCATCTTAGACCACCTCTTCAAGATTATTTCTTATTTTAAAAAATCTTTAGTAAATGAAAATTTAAATACTTTTTACTTCACAACATAAAGTTTCTGTTTTGATATTACAAAGTGGTCTGTCTGAAGTAACAAAAGAGATTTTCCAGAGTAACTACCTAAGTCTGAGTGAGATAGATTACAACAAATGTGTTAGTACTAAACACCGAGCTTCTCTTTCTGGTGCAGTAGTGATGGGTGGGACACAGAGAGAGATACAAGACTTTGCTGCTCTGAAGTTCCCAGTCTCATTCCTGTGAAACCTGAAGACAAAGTAGAAACAGCAGTAGAATCACACAGAATGAGACCCTTGAAGCATAGAGAACCAATATAAAAGAGGATAACATGGTCAATATTTGGTACTGTATTTTCATGTAAAGACTAACTTTCTTACGGTTACCAATTCTTCATTATTAATGATTAGATAAAGAATACTAAAATAAAATATAAAGCTGGACATAAAAAGAAATTATGCATGAGCAGAGGGACATGTTAAAATGATGCAGTTGAGATATTTAGTATTCAATCATCATCAATAAAGAATTAAAGTTAATGAGGAATGAAAACATTTTAAAAATGTAGTATTAAGTATGTTGTTGTTGTTAAGTGCTGTCGAGTTGGTTCTGACCCATAGCGACCCTGTACAGGGTTTCTGAGGCTGTAAATCTTTACAGGAGCAGAATGCCTCACCTTTCTCCCGTGGAGCGACTGGTAGTTTCGAACTGCTGGCCTTAAGGTTTGCAGCCCGATTTGTAACAACTACGCTAATAGTAAAAATACTAAGGGTGCATATGGCAGGGGCAGATGTAAACAATAAAAAATGATTGATAAGAAAGACTCTGGTTTACGCAACTATATTCATATTGAACCATTCAATTCTGGTTTGAATTTATGACTTTCTATCCCCTCGAGTTTTTTTTTTTTTTAATCCTTTCATATCTTTTGATTATATTTTCTTAAAATTATATTTTCGGATCTATGTTTATAAAAATTCAACTTGACAGCATTTTCCAACAATTATGAACAAAATGAGTGTGTAATCCACTGCCATTGAATTGATTCTAACTTTGAACAACCCTATATAGGGTTTCTGAGACTAAATCTTTATAGGAGCAGACAGCCCCAACTTTCTCCCACAGAGTAGGTGGTGGGTTTGAACTGCTGCTATTTTGGTTAGCAATCCAGTGCTTAGAAGAGAGTGTTGATTGTTTTGTCTTTTTATCCATGTAGTTGTTGTGTGTCAAGTTAATTCCTCCTCATATCCTATCAACCCTGCATGAAAGAGTAGAACTACTGCATAGGATTTTCTAGGTTGCAGTCTTTATGGAAGAAAATGGCCAAGTCTTTTCTCTGTATATACAGTTTCCATGGAGCAGCTGATGTGTTTGAACCACCAATCTTGCAGTTAGTAATCCAGTTTTTATCCTACATTGCCACACTCTTTAGTTCCTGTTTAAAATTTACTAATTTATAATATAAGAGCATATTTATTAAAGCATTGATAAATAAAATATGGGAATTTTGGAATTGTGATTATCCTAATTCCAGATTTAGAAAAATGAAATCAAGAGACTAGAGTTAAGTGACATCCAAGGTCACTGAAGATTTTTAGGTAATATATCCAATTATAAATTCAGACTCAGAAATTCTAGAAGATATATAGGGTAGTTGTTGTTGTTAGGTACTATTGAGTTGGTTCTGATTCATTGCAAGCCTCTATAGGTTTCTGAGGAGCAGTTGGTGAGTTTGAACCACCAATCTTGCAGTTCAACCAAGCTTGTCATCCAATACTTATCCTATAGAGCCACACCATGACATGTCCCTCTGCTCATCATTTTATCATGTCCCTCTGTTCACCAGAATTCCAAGCATTCATTGTCTTTGTCAGATAATGCCTGAGCCCAAGGATATTAGACATATGATAGATTCATTGGCAGTTTTTACTTTTTTTTTTTCCTTAAAGCTCCTTGTCTGATGCTATTCAGGCAGTTTACTGGTGAATCTAGTCGTATTGTAGCTAGCTGATTTTCTTTCTTCAATGCCTGCATCTTATAGTCATGGTTCTCAATCCTGGGGACTTAGAACTAAATGGGAGCATTTTATTTATTCCACTGTCTAGAGTAAGCTAATGACATTTGGTGAGTGGAAGCCAAGAATGACACATGCCCTGAAATGTCTGGATAATCTAGTCTGTGCAAGACATACACCACCAAAGTGTCAATGTTTCTATAATGCACTTTTTTTTTTTTTTAAAGAAAGGTTTTTTTGTTTTGTTTTATTTTTACATTTTCTTAAGCATTTTTCTCAGAGTTCTGACATGGTTCAATAATTTTTATTTTAGATGAATGTTTTCATTATAATTCATATTATTTCAAAGATTTATGAAATATTACCCTAATACTGAGTTTGCAATATGCTTATGAGTTAGTTTTTTCTCAAGTAAAAACACACTGTATACTCATACTAAAAAAGTGCAAAGAACAAAGTTTTAAAAAATATTATCTTTCACCAAGAGATTCATATTCATATTCTTAGGTTTTTGGTATATTTCTTTTCAGGAGGACAGTCTGTGTATATTTTTAAATGTTATCATTTTATGTATGTTGTTAATAGCATGTTTTTGTCAACTTGCTAGCAAAGGACTCATAAATAACAAGCATCCCTCAAAAAAAACCAAGAACTATTCTAGGTAACATTCTTAAATATAAAGAACCTCAGTAAAAGTACTAAAGCATTATTATTATTTTTTTTTATTTTGCATCCTTACTTCTCTATTCCACTCTTCAGTACTGTGTAAAAGAGTGTGACATATTGAAATTAAGTGTTCTAGTTAGGTAAATAATACTAACTGTTCAGATTTTTTAATGAAAAAATAAAAGGTGACATATGCTCCATATTTTATTTTACAACAATGTGCTCCTAAGAAATGTGTGTAAAATGTCTAATCAAACTCACTGCCATCAAGTCAGTTCATACTTATAACCAATTAATTGTGCTCAGAAGGAACCTGTACTTTAGACCAAGAGGCTGTCATTCAAGCAGAACAAGGGGATACTGAATGTTTTTAAATTAAGAAAGGTGTGTGCCAGGGTTGTATACTTTCATCATACTTATTCAATCTGTATGCTGAGCAAATAATCCTGAAAGCTGGGTCATATGAAGAACAATGTGGCATCAGGATTGAAGGAAGACTCATTAACAATCTGCAATATGCAGATGACACAACCTTGCTTGGTGATAGCCAAGAGGACTTGAAATACTGATGAATATCAATGACAATAATTGCACTTAAATGTAAAGAAAACAACAATCCTCATCACTGGACCAATAAATAACATCATGATAAATGGAGAAAAGATTGAAGTGGTCAAAGACTTCATTTTGCTTGGATCCATCATCAACAATCATCAAAGCAATTGTCAAGAGATCAAACAAAGTATTACATTAAGCAAATCTGATGCACAAGATGTCTTTAAAGTATTCAAGAGCAAAGACATTAATTTGAGGACTAAGGTGCTTCTGAACCTAGGCATGTGGTATTTTTCAATAGCCTCATTTGTTGTTATTGTTGTTATGTGCCCTGGAGTCACTTTCTACTCAAAGCGACCCTATAGAGGGTTTCTGAGGCTTTAAATTTTTATGGGAGCAGAAAGCCTCATCTTTCTCCTGTGGAAGCACTGGTAGTTTCGAACTGCTGACCCTGAGGTTAGCAGCCTGATTCATAACCTGAAAATTAAACAACGAATACAAAAGACTGTAGAATTGATGTATTTGAGTTGGAGAAGAATATTAAAAGTACTAGAGAC
>NW_006409008.1:397759-399790 GCF_000296735.1 Chrysochloris asiatica | reverse complement strand
GTTAGCAGCCCAATGCTTAAACCAAGACTCCTTCACATAAGATGTCTAGAAGGTTGTTAAAACCTGTCTACCATCATTGTCTTCAACCTCCCAAATAATCCATCTTGGCTTTGGCAGACCTCCAGGAGTCACCATTCCAACTTGGAAGTCTTCCAGGATGAATGGAAGGGGAAGGGGTGGAGTGAGAAAAATGTGAGGCTGCAGATGCCAAGGAAGAGATCCTGACTCATATAAGAAGTCATGTTTGACACACACATATACACAAATGGGTTTGGATACTTGCTTCTTGGTTGTTGCTGCTGTTGTTAAGTGCTGTAGAGTCAGTTCTTACTCATAGTGACCCTGTATAGGGTTTTTAAGAAGTGACTGGTGAGCTTGAACTGCCAATCTTGTGGGTCAAACCAACTTTTCAATCTATTAGATTAACCACAGCGCCTCACCAGGACTCCAGCTTTTTGGTTAGATACATTGAAATTCTGAAGCTACAACATTTCTGATGACAATCCAAGGGGTATAGTTGCAATAGAGGCATTCTGCCAATGAACTCCCAGAAGCACCAAGCTGCCATGATTTCCCACGTAAGCTAAAATGAAGCATAAATTAATAAATATTCATAGAGTATATGACAGTTCTAAAGTTCATCTGTAGCAGGAGCAACTTGGATGAGAAAATTAAATTCATTTTTAAATGGTATCAATAATTCTGAAAATGCATCTTTGGGGGATTTTGTGCTGAATCTTCATGTAAATTGAGAATCACTATACTCAAAGCCATTTTTGAAAATTAGAGTATACAATCTCTGAGAACTTCCAATTTACCTAGTATTCCCACATTAGAATATTTTACTACTTACTCACTTGAGCACCAGATGAAAAATTTGAACTGAAATATACATATTGTTGTTTAGTGTATTGATAGTGACTCTGTGTAGGGTTTCTGAGAAGCAGATGGTGAGTTTGAACCTCCAACCTTGTGATTCAAATTGATCCTGTGGTCCAGTGCAATATCCTGCAGCGTCACACTAGGACTCTGCCGTATACATATGGTGGTGGTGGTTATGTGCCGTGGAGTCAGTTCTGACTCATAGCGAATCTGTATAGGGTTTCTGAGGTTGTAAATCTTTAGGGGAGCAGAAAGCCTCAACAGTCTCCCACAGAGCCACTGGTTATTTCAAACTGCTGACCGTGATATTAGCCACCCAACTCGTATGTGGTAGAGAGCGCAATAGGAACTAATGTTGATGTAAGGAATAGCTGATTTGTGTTTTCATTTTTTCTGACACAACAGTGAAAATACTCATTGAGTACAATGACGGAGTGAATTTCCTTCACCTCATAAATTTATCTTTCCTTTTTATCTACAAATATAGGGTCCTGGTGTCACACTGTAGAATAAACACTAGATTGCTAACTACAAGGTCAGCAGTTCAAACCTGCCAGCTGCTCATTGGAAACTTTAAACAAAGTTAAAATCAACTGTACGGCACTTAACAACAACAACATCTCCACAGAGTTAAATTTAAATAAAATATGCATTTGTTTAATTTAATTATATCTGGATGTTAAAATGCTCTTTTTAACTACAAATGGAATGCCTTTCTTCTGTTTGTCTTTTCTGGCATAGTAGTCAAAGACTTAATTTTGCTTTGGAATGCTAATGGAAGCAGCAGTCAAGAAATGATATGACTATTGCAATAGACAAATCTGCTGCAAAAGGTCTCTTGAAAGTGTTAAATTGCAAACTTTGGAGACTAAGGTACACCTGATCCATGCCATAGAGTACTGGTGTGGCACTGTATGATAAGCAGAGGATAGCACAATACCATTTACAATAACCACCAACAGGATAAAATTTCTAGGAATAAATGTAATCAGAGAAACAAAGGACCTATATAATGAAAACTACAAAAAAACTACTACAAGAAAACAAAAGAGACTTACAAAATGGAAGAATATACCATGCTTCTGGATAGAAAGACTTTTAACACTGTGAAAATGTCAACATTGCCCAAAGCAATTTACACAATAATGC
>NW_006409008.1:385636-397138 GCF_000296735.1 Chrysochloris asiatica | reverse complement strand
GGAACCCACAGAATGGGAAAAAATCTTTTGCAATGACACATCAGACAAGGGATTAATTTCTAAAATATATAGGAAACTACAACACCTCTGCAAGAAAAAGACAAATAACCCAATTAAATAATGGGTACAGGACATGAACACATACTTCACCAAGGAGAAGATCTGGGCATCTAACAAACATATGAAGAAATGTTCATGATCACTAGCCATTGTTGTTGTTGTTGTTGTTGTTATGTGCCGTGGAGTCGGTTCTGACTCACAGCGACCCTGTACAGGGTTTTTGAGGCTGCAAATCTTTACAGGAGCAGAAAGCCTCATCTTTCTCCTGTGGAACAGCTGGTAGTTTCGAATGACTCACCTTGAGGTTGGCAGCCTGACTTGTAACCACTACGCTACCAGAGCTCCTAGTCATTAGAGAAATGCAAATCAAAACAACAATGAGATATCATCTCACACCAGCAATAACAGCAAAGATCAAAAAAGTAGAGGACAATCAATGCTGGTGAGGATGTGGAGACTGGGACCATCCTACATTGCTGGTGGCACTGCAAAATTGTATAACCACTATGGAAAGCAATATGGCGCTGCCTGAGAAGGTTGGAAACAGAAATACCTTGGTGGTGGTGTGGTGGTTATGTGCCATGGAGTCAGAACTGACTCATAGTGACCCTGTATAAGGTTTCCGTGTCTGTAAATCTTTACAGGAGCAGAAAACCTCATCTTTCTCCCGTGTAACAACTGGTAGTTTCGAACTGCTGACCTTAAGGTTCGCAGCCTGATTCATAAACTTATGATCCAGCAATTCCTTTACTTGGTATTTACCTACAAGAAATACAAGTCATAATACAAATAGATATATGCACATCAATGTTCATAGCAGCACTGTTTACAATAGCAAAAAGATGGAGACAGCCTAAGTGCCCATCAATGGAAGAATGAATAAACACTGGACTGCTAGCTACAAGGTTGGCAGCTCAAGTCGACCAGTCACTCCTTGGAAACCGTATACAAAGTTGCTGAATGTTGGAGCCAATTGACAGCAGTTAACAACTCCAACATATTCATGTTAAAGTTGATCACTGAAAAAGGGAAACCCTAGAAGAATCCATGCATTTGAATTATGTTGGAGAAAAACTGAAAGTATCATGGACTACCATAAGAACAAACAAATCTGTCTTGGAATGCTCCAGAGAAGCAAGGATAGTGAGACTATCTCTCAGAATTTGGACATATTGTGAGGAAGACCAGTGCATAGAGGGGAAAAATGCACCTTGCTTGGAAAAGAATATCCACAATGAGATGGATTGACACAGTGGCAGTAACAATGGACTCAAACATAACAACAATTGTGAGTACTAGGCAGTGTCTTTTTCTATTGTGCACAGGGTAGCTATGAGTCAGAACTGAGTTGAGCATAGTTGTGACTCGGAACTGAGCTGAGGGTATCTTAAAATGATATGTCTAAAATTTAATGCCTATATTATCGTTTCATTGTTGATATAGTGAGGACCATGATTTCCAACCCTTGCATTCTAGCAAGAACTAGTTTTAAAAAAATCTTAATATATATATATGTATATTTAAGCCAAGAGTCAGTCTTGATAATACCAGTTCAGTAGCATCATTATGGAATAAAAAGTATTAATCACTTAAATATTATGTAATATACACTTTTTTGCTAGTATTTGGATACTGAAATCTCCTTTTATAAAGTTCATCAATGGCATTTAATTTTTAAAGAGATAAATCTACTACTTTAAAGAAAAGTGCAGCTTACGTTATGTAGTAATAATCTTGTATGAAATGTGATCTATACTTAAGTCCAATCTACTACCCTAGAATACATTATTTAATTCTTCTTTCCCACATTAGGAAGTTAATAATCTTTTAATAGTATACTTTCAAGAACAGATGTAGAAAAAGAAAATTGAAGCCTTTTTGAGTACTTTAAAATCCTGAAGCATGAAGACATTCCTAACACACATAGAATCAAAACAGGAATCTTATTAGAATACTTAAATAATAAGTCAATAAAATAAAATATGACCAATATAAGCCAAACAGATTTATTTCTTTTTAATATGAATGAATAAATTTAATTCAACATATTCTTCATTAGCAATATACTGATATGCCTGATACATTTAAAAATAATTTTGTATACATAAAATACATATACATAAACCCTTCAGAATGCATGGTACCTACTCATTAGAGAGGAGTTAGTCCATAGAGTTAATATCTAAATTTCTTTTGACCTCCGAAATGCCACAGGATGATATAAATCATTAGCTGATGACAAGTTGATTCTGACTTATATCTACTGTATGTACTGCAGAAGCAAACACTTCTTTCTCAGTTCTGTGCCATCCTCACAATGGTTTGAGTCCATGCTGTAGCCATTGTATCAATCATTCTTGTTGAGGATCTTTCTATTTTTCTGTGATCCTTTACTTTACCAAGCATGATATCTGTCTTTGTCAAGTGACTGGACTCTCCTTACAACTTGCCTGAATTATGTGTGAGACAAAGTATTGCTATCCTCACTTCTAAGAAACATTCTGGCTGCACTTCTGTCAAGACAGATTTGTTTCTTCTAGAAGTTTAATATTGTTTGCAAACACCTTCATTCAAATGCATCAATTCTTCTTCAGTCTTCTTGTTCATTATCCAACTTTCACATGCTTATTGTTAAGTGCCTTTGAGTCCATTTTGACTCGTAACAACCCTCTATAGGGTTTCTGAGAAGCTCCACGTTGGTTTGAACTGCCAGCCTTGTGGTTCAAACTAATCTTGCTGTGCAGTGTTTATTCCACAGCACTACACCAAGACTAGGAGCTCTGGTAGCTTAGTGGCTACGAATTGGGCCAAGGTCAGCAGTTCGAAACTACCAACTGTTCCACGGGAGAAAGATGAGGCTTTCTGCTCCTGTAAAAATTTAGTCTTGGAAACCCTGTACAGGGTCGCTATGAGTTGGAACCGACTCCACGGCACACAACCACCACCACCACCACACCAAGACTGCACACATGCACATGAGATGATTTAAAATACCATGGCTTAGATCAGGCAGGCATCTCACCTTGTTCCTCAAAGTAACATCCTTGCTTTGTACACTTTTAAATTTTTGTAGCAAATTTGTCCACTGCTCCCATGGGTGTTAGTTACAAGAAGATGGATAATGATCATCTTTTTAGCTATGGCTCAGTTGTTGGTATAGACCTTCCAGAAGGAAAGATATTCATAACTTGTTTTTGTTTGTTTGTTTGTTTTGTTTTGTTTTTTTGCATAAAACAATAGTGTTAGGGCCTGTAGGATCAGCACTGATTTGTGAACTATGAGGTCAGTGTTTCAAATCTACCAGCCATTCCTTGGGAACATTAGTGTCGCTATGAGTTGAAACCAATTCGATGGCTCTTAACAACAAGACAAAATCAAAAGCGTATTAATAAGATTTAGGGTGGAAAACGGAGCTTGCTTATGTTTTGGGAATGTTATATAATGCAGATACCATGCCGTGATGACAGGTAGTAGTAATATCTATAGTTACATGTTTTCTGCATTAAATCATAAAATCGAACTCATTTTTAGAGTTTTTATTATGATTTATCTGAACATCATCTTTATCTGCTACAATTGCTTCCATGTGTGGTGCAAAACAAGAGGAAGGGATGAAGATGGCATTGGTAACTGTAAGAGGGAAGGAATACAGAAAAAATTCCACAATGAATGCTTTTTGCTTTCACAGGATTTCATTGTATTATCCTGTTTGTATAAATGAATAAAGGAATTTATTGATAATTATTTTTGAGACTGAACTAACTCTTGCTGCAATTGCTAGTTGCCATCAATAGATTCCAGTTTATGTTAATCCTATGTATTCAGAGTACAACTGCTTCCTAGAAATGTCAAGGTCTTTTGGAAGCAGATTACCAGATTTGTCTTCTGGGAACTAATCTAGCTCTCCGCCACCAACTAACATGTGGTTTAAGGTAACTCTCTTAAAGGAGCTAATACTAATAAAATATGCACAAGTGACCAACAAAATGGTAGTAACAGTGCTTTTAAGGATATTTATTAATTTGCTTTAACATGATTTTATATTACTAAATAAAAGTAAAATCAATATATTTATTTCATCTTAAAATTTTTGCATATTTATAATATATCTACATAAATAATATTTTCATGAAGTAGTGGGTTATATGGTGATGGTGGTGGTGGTTGTGTGCCACTCATAGCAATCCTGTATAGGGTTTCTGAGGCTGTAAATCTTTACAGGAGCAAAAGTTTCATCTTTGTCATGTAGAGCTACTGGGAATATTTGAACTACTGACCTTATGATTAGCAGCTCAGCTCAGAATCCACTATGCTACCAGGGCTCCTTAAGTGATTGATCTATTGCTAAAAGAAATTTGTTATATCTACATAAATATATATCTACAAAAAGAAAGGAAAATGATGGAGAGAATGAGTTATAGTGACAAGTATGTGTTGAAACCAGAATTCAAATCCAGGTCTCTGATAGATTAGATAGTTATGCATTGAATTCTGCAACCTAAAATATATATTGTAAAACCTTATGCCAATACCTGTGAAGAGAGTGTGATGGCTATGTAGGATAAATACAGGCTTGTGAACCACACAAACACACACAAAATCACAAAAACACATGTTCCTAGGTAGGATTGAGGGCTACTTTTGTGATCCCTGGACTACAATGTTTCTATATCATATTGTTGGTGGTGGTTCTAAATGCTGTTGAGTCAGTTCCAGCTTATAAGCAACCCTGTGTAGACTGTCTAAGGAGCGACTGGTGGACATGAACTGCCTAACCTATGGTTTGCATTCCAGTGTTTATCCAACAGTGCCACACCAGAATTCCTACATTGCTTTTGTTGTTGTTGCTGTTAAGTACCGTAGAGTCTGTTCTGACTCATAGTGACCTTGTATAGGGTTTCCAAGGATAGGCTGGTGAGCTTGAACCACCAACTTTGCAGTTCAACAGACCTTGCATTAACCCATAGTGCCACATCGGATTCCACATCATAGAGCAGGAGGTATTTTCTGCCAAACAAATTATTTTATTAACTCTTCTCCTAATTCTTACTCTGAATCCTGGTGCATTGCTGTAGGATAAGCACTTGACTGTTAACCAGACTGCTAACTGGATTGCTACAGCACCACACCAGGAATCCTCATATCATATGTTGTTAAGTGCTGTCAAATCAGTTCTGACTCATAGCGACCCTGTATAAGGTTTCCAAGGAGTGGCTGTAGTGTTTGAACCATCAATCTTATGGTAAATAGTCGAGTGCTTATCCTACAGCGACACACCAGGAATCTCCATATCATACGTTGTTGTGTCGCCTAGTCGTTTCCTGTACAACGTTTCCAAGGAACGGCTGGTGCTATTTAATAGAGAAGACATAAAATAAACTACGTTTAAATCTAAATTTTTTTATGAATCGATGTTATTAAGCCTCATCAAGTCATTTCCAATCATAGCTACCCTTTATAAGGTTTCTAATGAATAACTGATGGGTTTAAACAACCAACTTTGTGGTTAGTAATCCAGTGCTTATCATTCAGTGAGACACCAAGTTTCCCAGTGACCCTGCTGGACAAACCAACCTCTCATATTATATGTTAAGTGCCGTTGAGTCAATTCCGACCCATAGCGATCCTGTATAGGGTTTCTGAGGCTGTAAATCCTTACGGGAGCAGAAAGCTTCATCTCTCTCCCTCAGAACCGCTGGTAATTTCGAACTGCTGACCTTGAGTTTAGCAGCCCAAGATTCATAACCACTACACTACCAAAGAATTAGTCATTTAAAAAAACTCTACTTCTAATGTTTTTAGTAAAGAGCTCTGGTAGCACAGTGTTTATGAATCAGGCTGTTAACCTCAAGGTTGGCAGTTCAAAACTATCAGGCGTTCCATGGGAGAAAGATGAGGCTTTCTGCTCCCATAAAGATTTACAGCCTCGGAAACCTGTACAGGGTCGCTATGGGTCGGAATGGACTCCACGGCGCATAACAACTACAACAATGTTTTTAGTGTGAGTCCCGGTGTGGCACTATAGGTTAATGCGCTAGACTGCAATGTTGCTTTGGACCGCAAGGTGAACTAATCAAAGCTCAGCAGCAGCTCCTTGGAAACCCTACACAGGGTCGCTAGGGATCAGTATCTGCTTGACGGCACTTATGAACAAGAAACAACAACTGTTGACTGGAAAACCTGGTATCTGACTGTATGATAAGTACTGGATTACTAACCACAAGGTTGGTGGTTCAAACCCATCAGTCACTCATTGGAAACCTTATAAAGGGTAGCTGTGATTGGAAACGACTTGATGACACTTAACATCAACTCATAAAAAAATTAGATTTGAACGTAGTTTTTATTACGTCTTCTCTATTAAGTAGCACAGTGCCTAACCCATAATAGAACATCTATAAATAAGTATTAAATAAAGTGACTGGAGAGAGTATAAGACAGATTCATTAATATAGACTGATCTAGTAGATTTTCTTGTGAAAGCTGGACAGTGAATAAGGAAGACCGTAGAAGAATTGATGCTTTGAGTTATGGTGTTGAAGGAGAATGCTGAAAAGTGTCATGGGCTGCCAAAAGAACAAACAGATCTGTGTTGGAAGAAGTGCAGCCAGAGTGCTCTTTGGAGGCCAGGATGGCCAAACTTCATCTCTCATACTTCGGACATATTGTCAGAAGGGACCAGTCCCTTGAGAAGGATATCATGTTTGGTAAGGTGGAGGGTCAGAGAAAAAGAGGGAGAACCCCAGCAAGTTGGATTGGCAAAGTGGTAGCATCAATGGGCTCAAGCGTGGCAACAGTTGTGAGGTTGGCCCAGAATCAGGCAGTGTTCCATTCTGTTGTGCATAGGGTCGCTATGAGTCGGTACCGACTTGATGGCACCTAACAACAACAACAGCAGCAACTAAAATTTCAGATGTCTTCCAGTCCCTTCTGGAGTCCTGGTGTGGCACTGTGGGTTAATGTGCCAGACTGCAAAGCCTTTTGCTGCAAGGTTGGCAGTTCAAGCTCACCAGCTGCTCCTCAGAAACCCTATACAGGGTGGCTATTGGTTGGAATCGACTCCATGGCATTTAACAAGAAGAATAACAAAAACATCCAGCCCCCTCCATGACCCAGTACTTTGGTCTAACTGAAGATGCATCATCCGTTTCAGAACTAGCCCACACACTATTGATGCACCATTGAAAGGAAAAATGAATTACTATAAATTAATAATTGCAAAATGACACTGAAACTTGTGTAAGACCTTGCACTGATATGCGATTTCCTCTTCCCTAGAAAAGAGTAGAACTTGGCGGAAGTAGAATCTATTTAGAAATTTTTGCTATGTTTAGGCACTTTCTCTGCCATTCCTTATACACCAAGAGTAGGATAAAAAATAGGGACATTAGAAGTTTGAAAGCAAGGTACCTAATTACAAAAATCTTCAGAGTTGTGTCCCAAATATGAGGAAGTGACAAGGCAGCAGATGTGGGTTCAGTCGGGTTTCTGCAGGTATGGCGCTGTAGGAAAAGCACTGGATCCTTAAGGTTGGTTTGAATGGCAAGGTCAGCAGTTGAAACTCATCAGCCACTCATTGGAAACCCTATACAAGGTCACTATGGGTTGTAACCAAATTCATGGCACTTAACAACAATAGCAACATGCATATTGAAGGTAGTGCTAATGCTTCTACAGCTCCAGGCTATACATAGAGGTCAGCTGGAGATAGGATCTTCTAGGAAAGGCAGGAAAGCATGCAACAGATGTATGCCTAAAGTAATAGTTTTTGTGAATTTCTTCTGCATGCTTCCTATCACAACTGGTTTAGGAACTGGCCCATTCAGAGATTAGAATCTGGATCAGGAAAAGAGTAGAGAAAACCTTGGAATTAGGGTAAATTTGAATCTTGGAATAAGTTAAATGTTTAAAGAAGTCTTCATTGAATAAAATTATTGAATTGGACTGAGAATGTCCAGAAGGAAATAGAGCACTTTTTAGAAACCAATATGAAGTGTAAACTTTTATGCAGCATTCTTTGGACTTATAAATTTATTTATTATCAACTGTAACACAAAGGTTATGTCAAGGAAACAAATCCTTTGGAAGAAACCTGAGTCATTCCTGAAAAAAAAAAAAAAAAAACCCACAATTTTTCAAGTCACTGGATTTGAAAACAGATAACTCAGAACTTTTCAATGATAGTACAAAATTATTCCAGATTTATAATTTACTGTCATTATAGTTGCTAACATACTTTCTGACAAACATTCCATAATTGCAAAGACATGTTATATGTAATGATTTTATTGGTGGTGAAAGAACTACTTCTTAACATATATATAATATCACTCATACTAAAAAATATTTGGGCCATAAGGAATTTTTTAACTGGATATTTGTGCCTAAGTCACTCTCAGTTTAAAATAGTGCAATGACTTGTTCTACTCTCATCTTCAACCAGGTGTGTCTATAAAAGAACATAGAAATAATAAAATGCACATTAGATGTATGCATTGAATTCCTTAAATGTGTTATTGCATTTTGCTTATCAAATTTACAAGTTATATATTGATCCCTTTGAATCCCTTCTAAGTGAAAGCTAAACTATTTTAATATACTACCTACCGATGTGCTACAATGAATTGTGATCCTCACATAATCCATGAAATTAAAAAGCTACAGCAAGAAACAAACTGTTAGAGCATGGCACACAAGATCAATCTTTGATTCATATAGTCACATACTCTGTTTATTTGGTCACATCAGAGAACAGGCTAAGGTGTTCGAATGGATCCTTAGAATGATGGATGTAATTGTCAAAACTGCCAAGGTCAATGTATAATTTCATAAAGGAATCAAGCCAATTCCATCCCCTCCCATTCATCATTCATGCAATTTGACCCCCAGTTCTCTTTATAATAACATATGAAGAAGGAACAACTGCTGTGTTCATTCCAATGGGCTCTTGTGCACTTTAAGCTATCATTCAGGTAATAGCCTTTCTCAGAGTGGGATCATTTATACATTCCCTTCTCTGAAGATGTTGAAATTATTAGTTGAAGAATAGATGTAATAAAGAAGAAACTGATTAATGAATCTGTAAGTAATTGCAATGATGCCATAAAGAATATTTTCAAGAAGAACATTCTGTTCATCATTTATATTATCTTTGCATACATTCTCAACTTTGACACTAACAGTATTTTGTTGAAAATTATTCTGATATCAATGTTTTAGAGATGAGTTCTTTTATTCTATTTGTAATTGCTAATGTGTTGAATGTATTTAATCTGTATGTATCATATGTATTTTCAAGTGGGAAAGAAAACATTTAAAAAGTTGGTATATTTTGTTTGAACTCTTTTTCTTCTGTTATAATTAATACATTTATAACCTATCTTTCTTGGGTACATTCATATAAAACTTTAAAATTATCTCAAACTAAACCCATTGCCATAGTCAGTTCTGACTCATAAAGACCTTTTGGACCAGAGTAGAACTGCTCCATTGTGTTTGTCAAGCTGGACATCTTTACAGAAGCCAAGTTCGACATCTTTCCCCCCCGAGTGACTGGTGGCTTCATACTGTCAACCTTTTGATTAGCCCATGAATGCTTTAACCACTGTGTCACTAGGGTGTCTTTAAACATAAAACATACGATTATTGCTCTTGTCTTATAGAACAGCTATATGATATTTTTGAGTCTTTAAATGTGTGTATTTGCAACACTTTTCTTAAAGGTGTTTCTTCTTATATTGACTTATGAGGGCAATGCCTTTACTTATTTCAGATTCTTATAAAAATTAGTTTTTTAGATGCTCAGTAATTATTTCTTGAAAGAATGAAAAAAGAAAAAGATGCATGAAGAGAAAAATCAAGTGAACAAAAGAGGAGTAACATTTATATCTATTTAAAAACAAGTAATATTTAAAATTATAGATTATAGATATAAATATGATTTATAATAAAAATTATAGCTATAAATAATGATTTATATCTATAAAATAATGATTTTGGACAGGTTGCCAACTTTATAAGTAATTTCATTATGAACCTATTTCTTATGAGGTCACATGGCCTCACAGTTCAAAAAAGATTGTCACTTTGTTACCTAAATTAGAATAGATATTCATCTCTTTAGGAGAGGGAATAAAAATATTTTAGGAAAAATGCAGTTAATGAGTTTTTTAAAAGAATTACAATAAATGGTATATGATAAAACTGAAGAATATCTTATTAGTTCATATCATCTTCTCATAATTAATAAATAAATACATTCTTAAAATAGTTCTTCAAACCAAAATAGAAATTGAAAAGTCTTATCAAGTGACCATGTACCTATGAATGAAAAGGTTACAAACATTCAAACAAACCAAACACCAGGCACCCTGCCATCAAATTGATTAAGATGTATAGGGTTTCTGGGAGTTCTGTTGTGGTGCTGTAGGATAAACACTGGACTGTTTAGTCTCTTGGTCAGTGGTTCACACCCAACAGCTGTTCCTTAGAAACCCTATACAGGGTCATTATGAGTCAGAATTGACTCTACCACATTTAACAACAACAACCATATAGGGCTTCCAAGGCTGTAAATCTTTGTTGTTCTGCTGTTAAGTGACACAGAGTTGGTTCCAACTCACAGAGATCCTGAATAAGGCTTCCAAGGTGCTGGCTGGTGGGTTTGAACCAATAGACCTTGCAGACAGCAGTCTAGTGCTTATGCTATAATGCTACACTGGAGCCCTCTGCAAATTTTTATGGGAGCAGAAATGCCCCTACCCCTACTCCATTTAAACTGTAGATGTTTTGGTTAGCAGTCCAATGCTTATTCTACAGTACCAACAGGGCTCTTCAAACATTCAACAGATCATTCTAAATGTCATGATGGGCCTGGCACTGTGCAAGGTGCTCAGGAGAGCATTGTCCTTTGCTTTACTGAGTGTGCATATCTCTCAGAAAAGACAGAAATATAACTATGAAATTACCATAACATATAAGATATGTTATAGTAGGCTAATTCAAAAGTAAATAAGTGAAGGTGAGATCATCAACTTTGATAACTTTAACATTAATAAAAATTTGAAACTGAGAAAAGGATTCAAGATTTTAATGGCTCTGCTTTCTTCTCTCCTCCAGAATAGAACAAATGTTTCTGTTCAAATGGCTAACATGATCAGATAGATGTAATAGCTCTGATTTGAATTATTGTAGATCAGTTAGGGTTTTCGTTCATTTATGAAACGGGGCTTACAAAATGCTTGTGGAGATCAAATAAGAATATTTGTGTAAACTGTCAAGTGCTATGCAAATGTTCATCATATTCTTACAATTATCTACAGCATCTGTAAGTTGCATGGTGAATATAGAATTCTCATAAAGAAACCTTAAAAATGTCTGTACAGTTTAATTATTATAGTCTGCAATTGTTATTATTTATGATGTATGTTTAGAGAGGTATTA
>NW_006409008.1:378859-384846 GCF_000296735.1 Chrysochloris asiatica | reverse complement strand
ATGCTTCACTCTCCACTCTAGTCCTCTGTGGCTATGTCACTGACTCTGGGCCCAAGAGGAGAGGTATTACATTTTAAAGAGAAAAAAATAAGGTCTAAAAAAGAACAATAGAATATTAGACTGCAATCATAATTTTGTTGAATTCATTTATATTATTCAAAAGGTGATATTATGTTAATAGCCAAATATTTTCTTAGAAATGATAAAATATTGCAAATATATTTGAAAGGTCTACCCAACTGTTACTTTAATTAGAGTTGACTCTACTAAAGCTTCTACAACCTAAAGCTACACTAATATTTCCATATACTAAAATAGGAAATAAAGGATGGTTCATGCCAATTGGTGATACATTGGATTAAGCATTGGACTGCTCACCATATAATGGTTTAAACCATAAACTGCTCCACTGGAGAAATAGAAAGCAGTTTGTTTCTGTAAAGATGTATAGCCTTGGAAACCCATGGACCAGTTCTACTCAGTTCTATGGGGGCACTATGGGTCAGAATAGACTTGATGGCATTGGTTCTTTTTGTTTGTTTGTTTTTTGCCAGAGATCAAAAAATTTAAAAGGTGTTTTCGAAAATTAAATTCTTTATTTTATCACCTCTTATTTGGAACTAAATCTTCATTTAGTTGTTGTTGGTGGTCTTTTTTATGTTCATTGCTCTCCTCTATGATAGATCCCTGACATATTTATAGAAAATTTAGTTTTTAGTTTTATTTCATCTGTTCCAAAATATTCAGAGAAGTAAGTAATCATAATATTATTCTTATAAACCCTCATATGTCAAAAGATGATGCTTGTATTATTGTAGAAATCAGATACACACAGTCTAAGGGAGGAGTAACATAGGGGGAAAGTGTATTTGTTTCTTGGCATGACATAAGGAACACAGTACTCATTTTAAACTCAAGAAATGATCACATTCAAGTCCAAGTTAGTTCTGAAGTATAACAAGAAACTTTAGAATAAAGAAAACTAAGATATTGTTGTTAGGTGCCATCATGTTGGTTCCAATCATAGTGACAACAGCATGAAACTTTAACTGGTCCTACAGCATCCTCACAGTCATTACTATGTTTGAACCCAGTGCTACAGCCACTATGTCAATTCTTCTTATTGTGGATCTTCATCTTTATGGCTGACCATCTACTTTACCAATCATGATATCCTTCTTTAGATATTGGTCCTCCTGAAAACAAGTCTAAAGTGTGAGTCAAAGTCTCAGCATCCTTAGTTCTAATGAGCATTCTTCTGGCTGCACTTCTTCCGAGACAAATTTGTTCATTCTTCTGGCAGTCTTTCTTAGTCTGGGAGCTCTCCTGAAACCTGTCCACATTGAGTGATCCTGCTGATGTTTGAAACAATAATGCCGTATCTTTCAGCATCATAACAACTTGCAAGCTACTACAGTATGACAAACTGACAGATGGGTGGTGGTTCATATCTCTCTATATACATCTATATCTATTTTGAAGTATTATATGCCCTTTTCTATTATAAGTAACATGTGAGAAACCAAATGAGTAAAAGTACAATAAAATGAAATACATAAATTTCAGTCTCAAGTATTTATAAGAGTGAAAATATACATTTTTATGAAAACCATAAAGAATACTTTATGTAATCTTATATACATTAATTTTTAATATTTTACTTACATTTGAAATAATTAACAAATAAAAGCTTATTCTTAAACATTTATTTAATTTCCAGTGCTGTTATTCTGCTTGAAATATTTGTGTAAAACATATTTTTAATAAAACATTAGAAATATATTCCATGGATAAATCTGTGCTTTTGGTGAAATCAGATATTTACCGTGATTTGCAATGTAGAATGTAAAATCCTTTATACAAGTGTTATCCTGTTCCTTGACAAAAGGACTGTGTTGTAGTTTCACTGTCTCTATATATTGGCACTGTAGGATAAGTAATGTACCACATGATTTTTTTTTAACTACAAGGTCGATTTGAACTGCAAGGTCGGGGACTCAAAACTCAACCAGACCCTTATACAGGGTAGCTATGAGTTGGAACCTACTCAACAGCACGTAACAACAACAACAATATATTATGTGGGAAGAACAGTAACTCCATACAATAAGCACTGGACTGCAAACCACAAGGTCTGCAGTTCAAGCCTGCCAGCCTCTCCACAGGAGAAAGATAAGTCTTTCTGCTCCTGAAGATTTAAAACCTCGGAAACCCTGTACAGAATCCCTGTAAATTGGAATAGACTTGTCGACACTTAACAACAACCTGTATTTTGTATCCTCCAAGAATAGACTTCCAATAGATGGGTAAAGAATCTACATGACAAAATTCTAGGAAAGGGCATAGTAAAGTGAAAGAACAATTTCTTATTTTACAAACTCTAGACCAATGAATAGGGATGTGTTTAAATATATACACATTGTTGCAGACTATACATTTGAAAATGTGTTTATATATTTATATGTGTCACTCAGAGCTCTATGTATATTGCATACTCATTTCACTAATCCACAAGTTTACATTTATGGGGTCTGATAAATGACTGTTTTATCAGTACTCAATTTGAAGAAAAGCCAACAAACCTCTGTAACATTCATTTTAATGAATCCTATAATATTAACTACTTATGACTATATTCTCTCATCCCCAATTGGTAACCTGAAAGGTTATTCTCACACTAACTCGATTCCCAGGGTGCCATCAGCAAGAGATTGTCAGCTTGCCAGAGGTTTGTGACCTATGACCCTGCCACTTTCTTTTTGTAACAGTACTACCTTCGCACATTTAATGAACTTTGTACATGGTTAATATATGTCTGAACAGAGAAATCTTAGGCCTGCTGTGAAAAGTTCCATTGTTTCTATATGTCAAATTGACCTTTCACATTACAGTAGATAAGAAAAAAAAAAAAAAAATCAATAAGTTTACTTAATACTCAGTCCAATGCCATCTTTTTTTATTAATATGCTAAACACATTGCTTTCAAGGCATTGACACCTAAACACTGCTAGAAGTATCAAAATGACTTCTCATTAATAACCATTATATTAATCACTGTTACCCAGAACTAGAATCTGACTGCGAAATCCCCTGGTGGAAATTGCTATAATCGTTCAAACTACAGGAATGAATATTTTTCAGCATAATTACTGCTGTCATCTTATTGAAAAATATCCCATTAGATGGCAGCTTTTAGTTACGTAAATCGTGTTGATTAATTTTTAATTTCCAGCATTTATATGACATTGCACAAGTAAAGATCTTTGATAATTTAAATGGTTAGCTGAACAATTATTAAAATAACTTACAGCAATTCTAACATTCATTTACTTACTAGAAGTGCCATACATCATTAGCTCCAGATTAATATAAAGTTTGGGAAATTGCAACTGCTGAATTGATCACTAAGATAAGCATTTTGGGATGTTTTATGAAAATATTCATGCCACGTAAGATGCCTCAGCTGCAGTGATAAAACTCAAGTATAAATGTTTCATAGCAAGGGTATCTAAATTATACTGACATCCTAGCCATGTGCTCAAAAACACATTTGTGTCTACAAGCATGTAATTTAAGTAGTCTATGTATTAGAGGTTTTAGCCAGCCTTGTTGTTGTTGTTGTTGTTAAGTGTTGAGTCAATTCTGATTCATAGGAAACCTGTATAGAGTTTCCAAGAAGTGACTGGTGAGCTTGAACCACCACCTTGAGGTTCAAACCCACATTGCAGTCTAGCGTGTTACTCACAGTACCTGTTTTATTTAAATGGATATAAATTTTCAGTACTTATGAGCAAAGAATAATTTTTGATTCTTATTGATGTATTTTACCACTTTTATTGACTTGGTTGAATTTTTAGATTAACTGCAAATTTCTAGGAAACCTTCAGTGTTCTTAAATGTAAATGGGGGAAGTAAATATACTTAACTCATGATGTTGCATTATGGGTACATGACTCAAGGTATATAAAGTATCTATCTAGTGAATGAAATATAATAAATAACAGGTAAGTGATTCTTACAATTATTCATTTTCAGTACTTAAATAAAAGGTCATTATATTGCTCTTGAACATGCTCAGCATTTCTTAAGTTGAAAGATCTGAAGAAAAAATTCAAGCCTCAGATTGTAATATTGAAGGATTCATTGGGGGAAAATATTAAACAATGCAAGAAACATCACAAGATGGAAGAAATGCAGTTACTGTTCCATAAAGAATTAATGCATGTTCGACATCTCAGGAGGCAGCAGAACTGATGGTATTGAAAGAAGAAGTTCAAGCTGCACTGAAGAAATTGGAGAAAAACAAGACTCCAGGAACTGATGGAATATTAATTGAGATGTTTCGCCCAACAGATACAACACAGGAAATGCTTACTTGTCTAAGTCAAGCAAATTGGTCAGTCAACGGCAAAGATCTGCAATTGTGTCCATTCCAAGATAGTGATCCAACAGAATGCAAAATTATCAAATAATATCATTAATATCACTTTCAAGCAAAAATTTGCTGATGCAAAGAGGACTTGAAGTACTTACTGATGAAGAAGCCTACAGCCTTCAATGGGGATTGCACCTCAGCATAGATTAAGAATCTTCACAACTTTCAGCACTTTGAATTTACTTGATACTGCTTTTCTATCTAATTCCCACTGAGCGATTGGATGGTACCATTCAAAAAGGTATACAGGACTCTAAGGCTGGGATGGGTTAGTTTAACCCTCTAGCTAGGTTTAAAAGGAGCCATCTCAGAAGCAGGACCAAAAAGATCCAATGACCATCAAGAAGGAAGAGCAAGACTATCTGGAAAAGCAATGACAGCAGAGATCCCTATCTGGAAAAGCTGTGACAGCAGAGGTGCTGGCAGAGGTGGTGGCATAGAGGAACAGAGCAGCTGCAGGCTCTAGACCCATAAATTGAGACAGAGGCCAAGGGACCACATGGCTGAGAAGCTGAAGACAAGAGTGAAGCGTGCATGTAGTATGACAGACAAGAGGTGTTCCTGACCGGAGCTTTTCTGATCCTGAGTTGTATGTACCCTGCTCCTTCCCCTAATAAGACCCATAATTGTGAGTATTGTTATGAGTTTTGTGTGGCCATATCAACTATCGTTGAACCCAGATGTGAAGCAGAGGGTGCTGTGTGAGGGATAGTTGGTATCAGATAGGGAAAAGAAAATTGTAAGGTAGAGGTATGTTTGATGCCTACTTCACCGGAATCGGCCTTGGGCTGATTTTGAGTTTGATGTTCCTTTCCACTTGTGGAGTAAGTCTGACATGGTCAATCTGAAATGATTCCCACATGGCTTTTGCAAAACTGGATCAATAGGCAACATCATGATAAATGGAGAAAAGATTGTTATCAAGGATTTCATTTTACTTAGATCACAATTAATGTCCATGGAAGCAGCAGTCAAAAAGCCAAATGATGAATTATATTCAACAAATCTGCTATAAAAGACCCATTTAATGTGCTCAAAAGCAAAGATGTATGTAACTTTGATGACTGAGGTGCACATGACCTATGTCATGGTATTTTCAACCACCTTATATGCATACAAAATTTGGGCAATGAACTAAGAAACCTGAAGAAGAATTTATGCCTTTGAATTATGGTGTTGGCAGAGATTATTAAATATAGCATGGACTGGTAGCATAGTGGTTACGAATCAGGCTGTGAACCGCAAGGTCAGCAGTTTGAAACTACCAGCTGTTCTGTAGGAGAAAGATGAGGCTTTCTGCTCCTGTAAAGATTTACAGCCTCGGAACCCTGTACAGGGTTGCTATGAGTCAGAACTGACTCCATGACACATAACCACCACACCAGAAAATCAAACTAATCTGTCTTGTAAAAAGGTACAGTGGGCATGCTCCTTAGAAGTGAGAATGGAGAGCTTTAGACTCTCATACTTTGGACATGCTATCAGGACGGATCAGTCTGTAGAGAGGGACACTAGGCTTGGTAAACTAGAGACTTAGCTAAAAAAAGAAAGA
>NW_006409008.1:377556-378431 GCF_000296735.1 Chrysochloris asiatica | reverse complement strand
AACTAGATATTAAAAAAAAAAACAAAAAAACAAAAAAAATATGCTTTCACCATTATAAATACTTATTACCAAGTCTCACTGAGGCTACAGACTTAAAGGAGTATGAAGAAATTATGCCCCATGTATTGCAATCCTTTAAAATCTAAAATTTATAGTTTCTGTGTTCTAAGGATCTTGACATTTCTTAGATTTGACAGGTTCAGAGGGAATTTTCAGTGAATAGTACTGTTCGCCATATTTTATTTTCTTAAAACCCGGAAAACTTATTTTAAAACTTCTTACACAAATATTTAACAAGATTTCATGAAATCAACTATGATGAAGATCAAGATGTCTTCATCTCAAAAAATTGATAGCACAGTTGGAGAATAAAAACTAGAACAAAATTATAATATACTGTGACATATGCTAAAATACATTAATGTTTGTACCATAAGTGAAAACAAAGAATATTCTTAAGTGGGTTTTGAAGTGTTTGGGATATCTTCAGAGGAAAGAAACATTTGACTAGTTCTTGAAGAATAACAATTTGCAAGAAGATGATATGGGAAGATAAGTGTTCCAGGAAAAGAAACAAGGATTATAAACTAGTCATGTAGTAAACAAGCATATAATTCCATGTGATCATACCCTAGAATATTCTAGATGCTTGATATTAATGTAATGGATGTATGAATGACTAAGTGAAAGAAATTATGATAAAGGTCCTAGAGAAGAAAATAAAACATCTTAAGAAGGTAAAGTAAAGAGCTTTGACATTATAATATGGTTTATTTTTCTGTTTCTGTGTCTTTTCCCCCACTTTACAGGTTATCCTTTAGTTCTCCCACAAATAGAATCTGTAAATGATTTTTTTGACTATTTAATATCCTGAT
>NW_006409008.1:376313-377306 GCF_000296735.1 Chrysochloris asiatica | reverse complement strand
TGAGTTCTGTCAAAGGATGACACTGAGATCAAAGGGCAGGAAGATGATAGACTCTAGAGTGAAGCTTCTTCTCCTTGTTGCAAGGCATTAAATCTCCACAGTATTTCTATATCCTGTCAGTCAGTTCCACCATATTTCTACCTTCTATGAAGTGATACGGCTCTCTGGACTTCAATAACACAATTTTCACTAATTATCTTGCTAAATTAGAAAAACAAAACAAAAACACTGCCATCGAGTTGATTCCGACTCATAGTAACTTTTTATAGGGTTTTACAGGAACAAATGGAGTCCTTGTGTGGCAATATAGGATAAACACTGGACTGCTAATTGCAATATCTGTGGTTCAAGCCCACAAGCCACTCCTGAGAAACTCCCTATAGGGTCACTATGAGAACCAATTTGACTGCACTCAACAACAACATCAGAAGCAGACTGCCTCATCTTTCTTCCACAGAGCAGCTGGCAGCCCAACGTTTAACCCACAGGACCACCACAAGCAAAATGCAAATCTATTAGTCTATAGATTTTGTAATTATTTTGAGAGTTTAAAATTTTAAATACTTACCTTCTGGTTTAATTGCCATAAATCGAAACTGCAAGTAAGAATTACTTCCACAACATTGCATACTTTTATAAATATTAAAATTGAGAGTAAAGTCGTGTCTTTGATTTTCAGTGCTGTGTTCATTCTACAATACCATTACGTCACCTCAGTGAATGTATATGTCAAAGAAATCACAAATTACAGCCAACAAATGTGAGAAGAAAAGGTTCCTAGGTGATGTAAATGATTTGTGTTCTGTGTGTTCAACTACTAACTTAAAGGTGGAATGTTCAAACCCTTCCAGTGAAGCTGCAGAAGAAAGGCCTCATGACCTGCTTCTGTTCAGATTAAAGCCAAGACATCCTTTGTTGTTGTTGTTAAGTACCGTCGAGTCAGTTCCGACTCATAGCGACCCTGTACAGGGTTTCCGAGGGTGTAAATCTTTA